>NW_013953784.1:0-792 GCF_001266775.1 Austrofundulus limnaeus
GTCATGAACAATCGTGTTAATTGGCAACACCAAATGTGGCACTTTGAGTGGCAACAAATGTTTGGCTGATTATTCCCCATGAGACCTTCACTCACTTCAAACTATTTTGCTTTTTGTGCTTTTGGATGAATCACAAATCTTTTGTAACTTTTTCCATCAGTGATGAATATAATTATGACATTTAATTGACATAATTTAAGCAAATTTAATTTGTTAGGATTACTACAATACATCAGTAATCTATACTTTTGGTCCATCCTTCTGCTCTGTGCAGGAAGTGAACTGAACTAAATGTAATTTGTCTTTTTACACACAGGAAAGTAGCAGCATTAAAGTGACAGTATGAGAGGATCAAGTCTTTATATGCCAGCAAAATGCAACAACAGCGAGTTTGCTCCAAACCAAGTGGCTCATTAATTTAAAGGGTTTGAAGAAAGGGATCCTGACAGGTCCTGCTACTGTTGTGTGAAGGAAGAGCCATTTGTATAATGTGAACCTGACATCTCCATTTCTCTAATAATCCCAGGTGCCTTTTATTTTGGCGTCTCTGTGAGTTGTTACAGCTAGTTTCATTTGTGGATATGATGGTGGCAGTTTGTCCTGGCTGGAAACTGAAAGGAGAGAGGCACAAAGGCTCAACAGAAAAAAATAATAAAAAAGGGAACAAAATGGATCATTATTTTTTATTCTAAGGTGTTTGTTTCTTAAAAGAGCCACAATTACCAAACAGAAACTAGTGGATTTCATCTCATTTTAAATTATTTTCCCTTTCAATTCATATATTTTTAAAAG
>NW_013953784.1:1014-27576 GCF_001266775.1 Austrofundulus limnaeus
ATGAAGACAGACTGTTGACTTTTTATAAGAAAATGTTATGTTTTGTTTAGTTTTTTTTCTCAGCCTTTAGCTCCAATCATCTCTGTCAACCGTGACAAGTACAGCTGAAATGATTGACTGATTAACAAATAAGTTATCTGATTAGCTTTTAGGGGACTTGTACATTTTCCTTCACATCTATTATACAAACCTGCGATCAATCCGTTACTGTGGAAATGTTGAATCAATCCATCTTAAAAATTAATGACCAATTCTTGAATAAACACACCCTGCCTGCTGCCAGGGGGATTGGAGCTTGCCTGATAATGGTAGGGGAAACACTGCATTGTGAAAGAAAAAGTATTATTATCTTTTCCCATTTAAATATGTTCTTTTCAGTTTTACATTGAATATTGTGTGGCGAGGTCACTGGTGGACCAGATAGAGGTCACCCATGGACAGATGTGACCTGCAGGCCACCAGCTGAATTACCCTGAAGTAAAGTTTAGTTATATGGCATCATTCACAGTTAGAATATCACAACATGATTTGCAATAAAAAAAAAAACAAATTAAACATTTTTTAAAAAAATGTGTTTACATAAGTAATGTTATAAAGACATGTGTGCATAAATATTAAATATATAACCATAGTTACATAATAATATTCATACACGTGAAATTACATAAAAATACACAAGTTGTATATAATGTATAACAACAAAATATCAAAAGCCCCATACCTCTAATTAAAAGTGTGTTTGTAAAATTTTGACTTAAAGATGTTTTAAATGCATCAGTTGAATCTAGACTGCTGCAAAATAGATAGGCAGTGCATTGCAAATTCACAAGATATTTAGCTTAAAAACACAACAGACACACTATTGCTTGCTTTTCATAGCAGTGTGACAATAACCAGGCGTTCTGGCAGGATGTAAAATACTAACAAATTTGCTTCATCTTTACCAACTAAAGCATTAAAATCTGAACTTGTGTATATATATATNTATATGTATATAAAAAAAAAGAACTTTCCCTCCGTGATAGTACCTTTACAGTTTGATTTTTGTGTTTTTCTTTACAAATATGGACACCTCCTACAGCACACTGCTGAGGGAGCGGAGCACAGGTGAGTAGGTGGATGAGTGGGACAGGAGAACGTCAGTAGATTGTGGTGTATATAAAGAGAGTGGCAGGAGGGAAGAATGTTCCAACTCCATATGCTCTCCACTGTATTTACCAACGTTTCAGCCCTACGGCCCTCTTCAAGGTCAGTGCTTCTCACACAAAGACTGTACTGATGATTTAATTACACTTCCACTGGGGTGAAGACAACAAACCACATCTTTTAAAGCTACTGTCAAATGAGTTCAATATGAGAGGCAACATAAACTGTCACTTATCATGAAGACAAATAGGAAGAACACAGAAGCTTTTGCCAATCATCTATATAAAGGAAAAAAATGCGTAAAAATAAAATACAACTCACTAAGACTACATTTTTGAAAGTAGATTGAGGTTTGGTGATGAGACTAATCCTCTCATAATCTCCCTTTCTGATGCAGCTTTTTTTTTCTAATCCTCATGCTTCCCTCTTTTTCATATTCATCAAGTCTCTGCATATGTTCAGTCCTTTCATTGCATCTTTATTTTTGTTCCAAACAGTCTCCCACTGCTCCACTAGAGGACTCAGAGCTTCTTGGGAAGCAGGCTCAGACGCCCACCTGCAGAGCATTCTGCCAGCATCGGCTTTCTTTTCTAATTTGTTCATGTTTTCAATAAATAGTTTCATCTCATATTAGCTGTAAAGGTTTCTTAGAGTTGAACTTATATTACACACACACACAAAACAACAACAAGATTTAAAGCAATAGTTCAGACCTTTTAAAAGTATGTTCTTTAGAAAAACAAAAATAATATTTGACCTGTTAGACAGTTAACAACTCTGATCAAACTGATGAGCTAACAGCTAGTCTTAACCAAAGTGATTTACTGCTATCTTACTTGGGCAGTATCATGTAAAATCAACTTCTCTGAGCTTTATATCATGTTATAATGTTATTCCCTCATCAAAAACAGACACAGTGTTACTTTGACTCATTCATGCATGTTTGTGAAATCCTGTAATGTCCTGGGGTAGCTAATCAGGAGAACAAAAATGGCTGGTTGGACCTAGAACCGCCTTTAAGGTGCAGCTCCTCCTCTGGGCTGTGTCTCCAAGCTGAGCTTCCTCACCATAGAGCACGCTTCCTTCGCGACTCCCGCAGGCTATCAGCAGCAACAACTAGCTAACAAATGGTGAAACCGCTCGTCTGTTGAGCTCATAATACTTCTCAGTTGTCCTTTTCGAATTGAAAAATGCTTTTGAGGAGGTGTATTTTCAGATGCCAAGGAGACCTTCCTGTTTTTAAGTTTCCCGTGGATGGCACGGTTATTAGAAAAATGGTTGGACTTCAATTTTTGGAACCACTGGGCAAATATTTAAAAAAATGTTATATTTCTGCAAGCCCCTCTATGGATGATAGCTTTCTGAACAAATGGGAATTTAACAGTGGACTAATAACAAGATTATCACTAAAAGATGATGCAATTCCAACACTCAGAAGTATGCAAACACTGTTGTTGTCTGCCTAGGTAAGCTGAAAAATTCACATTGTTTTGTTCAGTTGTTTGGCCTATCTGTGATCTATGGTTAGCATTTGTGACTTATATTACACCACATTTTAATAATAAATAAATTAGCTTAACATCAACGTGTGTGTATGTGAGGATGACTGGGAGATATCTTACCAAGCTGAAACATCATCTCTCCACTCGCTCCCCTTTCTTCAGAAAACATACTTTCCGTGAAAATACAAAATACAAATGCTCCTAAGACTGGTTGAAAATGGTATGATGCTGTTGTGATGATGCACAGAAATGGGCGTGACCGAATTGGTAGGAGGTTCTTAAAGAGAGGTCAATTTCAAGGCTTTTAGAAATGGCTGTGATGCAAAGTCAAATTGATTTTTTTATTTATACATAKAGACAGCATTTTCACAACTGAGGGTTACTTTATTTTGCTATAGAATTTAACTATATGCCTGAGAAACACATAATACTGGCCCTTTAAAACAACTCCAGCCTCAACTGTCATACCTCATGCAAATTTTACTTACTTCAAACCCTTGCCTTAATTTTATACACATATTTCTATTGCCAGCAAGAGCTAGCTGTAGTCCTTCCAGCAGGTTTGTCATAATATTTCTGCTAGAATAGATGCATAACACAAAACCAGCAAGGATGTAAATATTCATAACATAGCATTTACTTAAACTGCAGTGAATGTTTTTAAAGCTGGAGTTGTTTTATGATGACAGCCTTCCCTGTGGTGCCAACCCTCTCTCTAGTTTATTTTTCCCTGTCACTGGTCTGAATTTAACTATTTTTATAGACTGATATTGTGAATGAAAAATTATATTATGTTATTGATTTTGAAGAACCTTTGGCACATTTGGGCTAATTGCAAAGAGCATTTCATACCTTTTAACCCAAGAGGTGCTATGACCTTTTGCAAGATTTCATTTTCACTTTTCTGTGTAATTAGGCAGCTGTGGCTGAGTGATTAGAGCAGTCATCCTCCAGTGAGAAAGAAGAGGGTTTGATTCCACCGCTATTCAGTCATTTGTCGACGAGTCCATGGGTAACCCTTCAATGTCTCTGATGTGTGTCCCATCATGTGATCTAAAACACTTATTAGTCTCTAGAAAGATTTATTCAGATTAGTTTTGTAGATACATAGTAGAGTGCTGAATGAATGTGTGTGAATGGGTAAATGAGGACGTAAAGTCCACAACTGGACAAGCTTGGATCACTGGGTTTGTGCATGGGTTTGTGCATGCACCAGAACCTCATGGTGGCCAATTGGCTCGAGCACCGAGGTTATATAAACACCGTCTTTTGTTTGGTCTGAGTCACAATTTTAGCAGAGGCACTTAATCTGCTGAACTTGCAACCTGCTTTGTGGAATCTATCCTTTATTTCTATTTTTAATAAACTGCCACAGAAGACAGGTGACTTGTTTAATTCTTGAGTCCACCATTATATAAGAAAATCCACCACAGATGTTGATTAAATAATTATCTACAACAGGTAAGATATTCGCTTTTCACAACCACAAAACCTTTTTGGGGAGACTCCAAAAAWGAATCGATTGTAGACGAGCTTCCAATGATAATTTCATGAAAGTTCCAATACAATTTGTTTGCTTTCATCTTTAGCGCTGGGTGATAAATAGCAACCATAACAGTAATTCCCCCAGAAAAAAGTGCTAAAGTGGTTTGGAAAAAAAAAGACGAGAAAAAGCACAAACTGTTACAGCGAGTAAAGTTATCTCAAGTTTAACATCCAAGAGTGGTGCCACTCAGTGAATAAATCTATATTGGACCTTAACCTTGGCAAAAGGCACATTACAGCATTTCTGAAAAGTTTAGTCAGGAAAACATAATATCTTACAAAAGACCATTATAGGGGCTGTCTGAACCATTTAAAAACAAGCACTTAACCGTATAAAAGCTTTCAGGGAATGTCGGCCGCAGTCCATCAGAAGCAGCCGTGCCAGATGTTGTTTGTCAAACAGTAGGAGGTGCTGTGTGATTTGAAATCCATCTTGTTGAGGGAGTGAAGCCCAAGCCTGTAGCTGTGTGTGAGTCAGGCTGCTGCCCAGCCATCAGTCAGTCCGATCCAGCAAAGGTGCTGTGTAGGAACTGACAGCTCCATCAGCTGGATGAAGGAATCCTGATTGCTCTAACACGAGTGTCACAAACAGCAGCAGCAATACAAACACAAAAAGCTGCTCGGAATTCATCAAAATACCTCCCTGCGTGCATGTAGGTGGATTTCTGCTGGAGTTCTTGGTGGGAGGGAAGGGGAAAAGAGAAATTCATGTTCAATTTGATTTTATTTTATTGTTTGGATTTATTTTTAGCGACTCAAATCGACACACTGGAGATATCCATCTTTGTTTGGATGATTTCTAATTGGTTAAGCCTGAACGGCTCACATGTGTTTCCTTTGTTACATCATAATTTCTATAATCAAGTCGAGCTGGAAATTAGATGGTAATCAAAATTCACAAAAGCTCTGCTCACGCTGTAATCAGCTCCGGTATACAGGAACCCATTTGCTCTGCYGAGCACAATATATATCATTCCTACTTGTATGAAAGCTTTCAGGCTAAACAAAAACTGCTTGTAGTAAAAAAAAGTCAGTAAAAAAAAAAAAACAGAGATGAGCACTAGGGCAACAACTGCCATCCCACAGCTGTGGAACAGCTTGCTTCTACTTTCCACAAACATGGCTTAAATCAATGTTTCTGATCTTGCAAAGCAGGGTTTTGTGTAACAGGTTATGAGCAGTTAATATCTTACTTGTTGTAGATAGCGTTTGACTTGCTCATGAAAAGCTGTGACAGCATCAATAATGAACTTTTTATTTTAACTTTTGTCAGATTGTATCTCAGTAAGTCACAAGCTCATTAATATCCAACCACTATTAGTGAAATTAGCATTCATTTGTTAATGTAGAGAAATTCATTATTATTGGCGTCTAATGCTAACTGTAGTTAACCTGGTCACTGTGAGCAGAACTTTTATTAACTCCTACAGGTTTAGATAGGCAGTAAAGTTGAGTCTGACATCATTCTCAGACCTGAGTTCCAAAATCAATGTAACACAACAGCACAGTTTACTTCTGACTGGACTGATGAGCTAATGGCTAGTTGGAGTGTGGCAACACCAAAGCTAATAGTTACCRTCTTAAAAACATCATTTTAAAAAATTGGTTCATGCAAACAAATCTTTACATGAACATCTGTTTTGTGTTATACAGTTATTGTATATAAAATTTTAAAAAGTTTATTTGCCAATGCAAGTAACAGCAGCAGCTTGCTTTAACATGTCGTCAGGCAAGAATACCATTAGATTTTGGTCCAAAATAAGCATATAATAAAGTTATATTTTATTTAAATATTTTGCAATGCAAGAATGAAGAATGAAGATGACAAAAGTGTAGTTGGTAAGTCCAGACTTTATTTGGCTGTTCGGTTGTGAAAAAATTGATGCAATAGTTCAGAAAAATGTCTTAGATACTGTAGATAGATAAATAAAGAAAACTGAAAGGGTTGAAAAATATGACCCAAACACAAYWTAAAGATATCTATGCAGCATCGGTAGAGGCTAAATTCAACTTTTCTGCACTACCAGAAACTCCAAGTACACAACAAAAAACATTTGCATGACGTCTACTTTAAAGAATCATCTGCAACCAGTAAGATATTGTTTGTCTAAACTTTGTCCAGAACTTCAAAAGATCTTAACCATTGGTCCTCAATCCTGGTCCTCGAGAAGATTCCGTCTTTGGCTTTGTTGACAGTGAGTGAGGACATACGGTGGGTGGAGTGAAGAAAGGCTGAAGTTTGGGGTTTGCCAGAGGCTCCATGGAGGTTCAGTTTTCATTTAAGGAACTTCTGCTGAAGCTTGATCTTCCAGAAAGCATATTTGATTTGTTCTTGATCAAAAAGCAATGCTTTTGATCCAGCTTTTTAATATTTACTACTGATACATCAAAGAGATTTCTTGCTTGAACTTAATGAATAAATTCCTTCATAATTAACGTGAGGAGACCACCAAAGCTACAGGTTAATTGTATCTCTTTAGAGATGAAACTACACCCCCAAAAACAAAAYGGCACACACCTGTATGGACATGTTCAGAGATCTTAAATTGATGCCAGTTCACTGCAWTATTTTGATACATGAATGAGGYATATATTAAAAAGAACGCCTCTGTGTTTTTCTTTTGAAAATACCACTGGGCAAGTATAAGAATACTTAGAGGAGCTTTAGTGTTACACATAAGGATTATTTTTGCCATGATCTGTAAGTGGTTGCTGTTTTATTTTCTTCATTTGAACAGGAAAAAAAATGGTTGCAGGCAGAAACGACTCCAAGGATTAGCTGCCACGTCTTTCCGCATTTTCATTTATTTAGTGCATATGTCAAATKATGTGCTGGAATCACACTCACTGCATGGTTTGCATAATTAGCCTAGTTTATACAGTTCACACTCAAAATCAACAAATATATTTCAAAGTCTAGTATGCCAAGACATTATATTAAATTTTAAACTAAAATCACCTTATGATAAGAGGGGAGGGAGTTATAGCTGTTTTGGTCAAATGAAAACGATAAACCATATGATATTATGAGATGTTTCTAGATTTATTAAGTGTTGACTGAAAATAAGGCAGCTGCTATCATGTCAAATTTGGCTTAAAAGGAACACATCCTGCTTTTAAATCCTTTTTTCCACACTTAAATCATTCAGTTCTGGTCTATATAAAGTGGAACGGCAATGTTTTGCTTGGATTTCTTCATTATTGTAGCTCCACAAGCCCCTCTCTGAGGTACATCTGAGAGCAACTCAGTTTGGTGTGGTCTCTTTAAACGTCACACCCTGCCCCAGTGACCACTGTCCACTTCATGCTGTTTGGTCATTTTTGTAGTTTGATAGCAGAGATATGATTGATTTTTTTTTATTTACAATTGAATTACAAAAGATGTCGACAACAGAAGACTTGTCYATCCGGCCTTACATTGGAGCCAGAGTCTGACCCAGAGGAGAATGAAGACGACAAATCTGCAGAATAGCAGATTCACAAAATCTGAGCTGACTGTAAATTATGACCCAAACAAAAAATAAAGATATCTACGCAGCACTAAATTGAATTTATCTGCACTCCAAGATACTCCAAGTACACAACAAAATGCATTTAAAGACTAATAAAGTGGATTTTGCATATGTCCCTTTTCAAATCTATAAATATCAATTGATTTAGTCGTCTTTGAGTTTGCCAAGTTTGCTTAGTTACATCACGAATGTAGTTGACTCAATAACCTCATCAGTTGAAAATGTCCATTCATTGATAACTTTTTWAAAGTACATTCACCTATTCATGAAATATTTTGCTGACTCTACAGTCCAACAACCAYACACATTCACACGCACACAAACAGAGACATTATTCCCTTCACTTTCGGCTGCAAGCCATTAAAAGGAAAGAGTAAGTTGAATGTACTGCAAAGGCAGGAATTGATGTAAAAAATTAAATATAAGTCTATAAATATGTATATCCTGTAGGTAGATGGTAGATAGATGGGTAGATATTTTCTGTTTTTTTTTTCCTGCCTGAAATAAATGTCCAATGTATGTTTTAAAGCTGTCATCTTGGTGATGCACGACTCACATTATTTATATCAAAATAAAAAGGTGAACGCAGGTAACATAAAGTGATGAATTAAAAGAGAAGCTTCGTTTATAACTGCAGCTGATGTTAGAGCTCTGTTCTCTGGGTATTTTGCTTATTTTCCAGCACCGTTTACACACAAGGAAAGTCAAAAACTATTTGATGAGGAGGAAGATTGTTTATTAGATGGTTTTCTGCAGCAGCTGTCAGCAACAAATGGAGTAAATTATGTGTTAAAGGTAGATGTCTGTGTTTAGCTATAACAGCTGACTTGAATTGTTGCACACAAAAATGCATAGAAATTGATGTTAAACGCATCAATGATGTGCTTTAATCTCCTGTAATTGTTTTGGCAATTTATTTAAAAGCAGCTTTGTTGTTAGAGGCAGGCAGGTGTGGATATGCTGTAAAAAAGTGGATTTTAGAGTTGATTCTCTGCTCATCACATCATCTCCATGTCCTTGAACAAAGCTTGTTTGCTCATGGGTTGCATGGAGGCAGCTTAGAGATGTATCTACACCTCTCAGCACACTGAAAACCTGTTATTTTCTTTAATTATATGGTAAAACGGTGTGCAGAAAGGTGAGACCTGACAAGCTAAACAGATGCAAGGAATTGAGAACAAAAAATTGTTTTAATAAAAAGAAATGGGACAGGTTTTGTTTGATACAAAGCAACATGCGGAGTATTCACTGGTAAATACACACTCAAGTCTGTGACAGTTTCACATTTTTAGAATATAAGTCTAGTCCCTCGTATTAGGACTCCACTTAGTGCTAGGACAGCTTTTGCATAAATAAAAAGGGGCTTTAAAAGTGCTGAAAGGTAGACGATAATATGTGTTTTCAAAATATCTCATGAACCACTTGTAACTTTTAGAAAGTAATCATTGGATTTATGACATTTTATGAGATACGTTTCTTTAAGGCAGAGGTCTTCAACAATGGGATTGCGACCCTACGGGTCATGGAGGTACTGTGAGGGTGTTGTGAATTTTTTCTAATTAAAAAAAAGGTCATATATATGTTTTTTTAAAGTTATGACTTTAAACACACATTACCATGAATCCATTATGTATAAAGTTGATAAATGGAGGCATAAAATAATGTGTTTCAGTGAGGAATGCACACATTCAGTGAGCACACCAGCTGAATTTTGCTTTACTCATAGCCTGGCCTTGCATGCAAAAAGTAAATACAAGTGAAAATAAAAGTAAAAGAGTAATTTACTTTTATTTACTTTACCTAATTTTTGCAACAGTGCAGCTCCAATGACAAAAGTCAAGACAAAGACTGTGTGTCTGAATTACTGTTTTAGAATTTATTCTTGGTTTGATGTTTCATTGTGTTGTTTATGTTTTATTATGTTTCATTTTATATTTCTGCCATTTTTACATTGTTGATAATTGTACAGCACCTTGTGAATATATTTCTGTGAAAGGCACTTTATAAATAAAACTTCACTTACTTACTTACAATATTCATTTATACACAATAACAATGCTTCCTGGCAACAAATCTTATCCTATCCTAATTGGCATTACCTAGGGGTACCAGAAGTTCAAAACAAGAGTCAATAGCAACAACAAAATAAGCTGAGAAGATTTGGTAATTTTTTTATGTGCGTAACTCGCATATTCAGCTCTACTGCTCATCCTACAAATGCATGTTCCTTACAAATGTTGCACCATTTAAATGGGAATTAACAGGCTTTCCAACAATATAAGATTTATTGCCAAGAAGCATTGTTACAACAAAAAATATCTACCAAACACATATTTTTAAGTATATATACTGTATACAGTCCTTACTTTGTCTTTCCATCAGTTTGGGGGTCCCAGACAGAAAAATGTGGCTGCTTTAAAAAATTCCATTCCTTAGTTTTTTAAAAGTGGCTATTTTGTGCAAGTAATATTTTTACCTCTTTCATGTTACCAGACCTGAGCCAAGGCCCCAAGGTCACAGGTTTCTGCTAATTTAGTGTCTGTAAAAAATTTTTTTTAAAAGTGAAGATGACATGATGGCAGATGTGTAAGAGGAAGTGTCCCTCCGGGCTACGGCTCAGACAGACCAGAGGATAATGTGTCGTTCACAGGTGCACATTTGTGCAATATAAGGCAACATTGTGTGGGTACAATTTCCAGTGTTGTGGCTGGAAACAGCCTGTGGGCAAAAACCTGATCTGATAAGTATGTGAAAAAGGTCTGGCCTTCATTTCAAAGAGAAACAAAACCTAAATCTGCAACAGTAGAAGAGAACATAATAACTCTTTGAATTCTTCTAGTTTCATTATATAAAGCAGGTTTTAAAAGTGACCAAACAAAACGTGAATTAAACATTCAACACAACCTATTACTGGTTTAACTTCTTGAGGGGAACTAACTGCAGATTTGCACGCCTCATATTTATTGTACAAGGAGCCCCTTCAAACCATTGTTTTGTCTCTAAATTGTGCCACGGTGTAGAAACAGGTACCAAGGCACAAAGCCATAAGAGAGTGGCAACACCCGCTCCTGTGAAAGTTATCATCTGAACCATAAGTAGAGCTGTGACACATTGTTATTACATGAACATGCATACCAGCACGTAATGACTGCTGTGTCTGCCCCCACAAGTAACATTAGACACTGCTCAACAAGCTTCTATACCAAATCTGTCATGATGGACAGGGCTATTTTCTTAAGCAAGACCTTTATCACCAATAAAGGCCTAATAAAACGAATAAAGGCTGGAGTATTTGTAAGTATGCATCTATAGTTAAGAACCTGAAACAATGTGGAAGAAACATATGGTTGGAAAACTGTTTAGTGTGCCAGCTGGTGCCTCTTTCCGTGCTTTTGGGTTTTATTAACTGAAACTATTCTTCCTGGTTAAAGCGCCACACTTTACTGCAGATGGATTCCTCCATGACAAGCATTTTTTATCTCCATTCGTGAGTTTTGGGCCAATTAACTATCTTCATAGATGTCTGTTTCCAGGTACAAAAGTCGGCTTCTGGAAGCAAGTATTTGAAGCAAAATGCAGTGTCCGAGTGCTTTCAGAGCAAATAAACACACCTACAAACTTCTGACCATTCACACAGTAAGTTCTTATGTGGAGGGGGGGGGGGGGGGKGAAAATTTCTACCGGCAGGTTGTAACAAGAAGGGAAGGCAGTTTCGAAGCTGACGCGATTTTCATCATGTGACTGCAGCAATGAGAGCTGTGTTTGGATGGAGCATGCAGAGGCCTTTACCCTTCATGCTTCCTGGAAACTGGCAAGCTGTGACAAGTTTCCTTATCAGATATACGTAAGCATGTAAAAAATGGGCCTACCATTCTGTGAAATAATGCTTAGTTCCTGCTGCTTTTCATGACAGAGATTCAGACTGAGCTCATCTTATGTCGAGACACGGCAAAGGTAGAGAAGGATATTTTGTGGTGGATTAACTGAATCTTAAATAAAGTCTTATATTTTCTACTTTGTGATTGGTTGTGGTCATTACAGTAAGAGAACCAACAAGTCTTTAATCAATATGTGTCTCGCTCCAACAGTATAAACACAAAGTGTTTACTTCTTTGTTTAATATGACATCATGTTCGGGGTGAGACTTGACTCCGGTATAAAGTTGTGGGTCACATGTAATACGACGCCATTTCCTGATTAATCAGAATTGAGAAAATCTGAGTTCTGTGTGGTAACTTTGCATGTCTCTAAACCAGAGGTGCCCAAAGTGTGGCCCGCAGGCCAAAATTGGCCCACCGAGCCATTTGATTTGGCCCCCAGTTGTCCTGCTTACTAGATTGTAGTTATGTTAAGATTAAATATAAAATACAAGTACAAGAGACATTTAGATTAGATTTAAGCCCATATATAGATTTGCACACCTTATAAGACCACATATACTCAAATTTTAAATTATGAAAATTCCCATGAGCCTTTGCTGCCTGAGCATACATTGAATTTTTACCATGTCCATGGGCTGGAAAAAAACATCTAAAGAATGTGGGCAACCACACTGGCTGCTAGCTTAATTATAAAAAATAAAACAACTTTACTTAAGTATTTGCATATCTTATAGTATTGCATTTGGCCCGTGGCCCTCAGATTGATTTTAATTTTGGCCCTCTCAGGGAAAATGTTTGGGCACCCCTGGTCTAAACAAATATTCAAGTATGAGAAGTGAATCGATCTCCTGTGCATAATTCTTTCTCCTGTTTGAACATGATCTTTCAGCAGTTTTGGCCAAATCTTCAAAAAAAAGTTATGCATCATGTTTCAAGATTAAGATCTTGTGCAAACAGATGACGACACGCTTTGGAGTCCTTGGACTTGATAAAAGGCTATATAAGTTCAGACCATTTACCATTTACTACCACTCCACATATCTGTGAGTGGTAGTAAATGGTATTAAATATCTGTGAAATTGTCCAAGTTATAGTCATTTTTATGTTGGCTATGGTTAACTAGCTTTGGTGAGCGTCTTGATAAGAGAACAAGCTGTAGATGTGCATCCGATCATTAACTTCTGAGAGTTGAACATTTTGAACAGTTCAAATCCAGTTCAACAATTGTCGTTCATGGGATATTTCACTAACATAGCATCCACCTATCCATCCATCCATCCATCCATCCATCCATCCATCCATCCATCCATCCATCCATCCATCCATCCATCCATCCATCCATCCATCCATCCATCCATCCATCNATCCATCCATCCATCCATCCATCCATCCATCCATCCATCCATCCATCCATCCATCCATCCATCCATCCATCCATCCATCCAATATCTTAACCCGCTTCTTCCTTTCAGGGTCACTGGTGCCCATGTCCAGCAGTCACAGTGCGAGGGGCATGGGACACCCTGGACAGGACCCAAGTCCATCACAGGAACTCACATAAAGACAAATGAGACAAACAAGCATTCACTCTCTCACTCATGGGGATCATTTAGAGTTACCAATTAGCCTAACACTCTTGTGTTTGGTCTGTGGGAGAAAACCAGAGTACACGAAGAAAACCACAAGTGCACAGGCAGACAAAATTATCTCCAAGGTTTTCTGCTAAATCAAAAAAAAAATTGGCAAAAGCAGGACAAACGTCATGGCCATTACTAGTTAGGATTAGTGCGCAGATTTATTACAAAGACTGATTTCAGCCGTCTTTAGTGTTAATTAGGTCATATTAGGCTTAATCTCTGCACCACTATTGTTCTGAAAGATGCTGCTACAGAAAACACATGCACACATTGACAGCTTTAATTTACATGTGAGAGAAGCAAAATAATTCAGCCAGGAAAATGGAACATATTGGGATTTGCACAGCACGTCTGAGCCAAAGGGGATAAAGCAAAAGATCCTCAAGCGAGGTTTTGTATGTCTGCACATGTCTATACACATTCCAAGAATGTGGAGAAYGATAAGCAAGCGACAAGAGGGGCTTTGTGTCTCTCTATCTACTGCCCAACCAGTAGATTAGCCTCTTATCTGGTAAATGAGACGGTGCAGACAGATTTGGAGAACAGGACCTTGGCAGCGGTGGCAGCAGCAGCAGCAGCAGCAGCAGCAGTGCGGTGCTCCCCGCCGCACTGAGAGCTCTGATGGATCATGGAGAGTCCCTGTGCAACAGCTAGAAGCTGCACAGACAGACAGCCTTGGACCAAGTAGTGGGTGGATGTGGAGTCACACAATAGGCAGCTTCACATGCTGTCAGTCCTCCCGCCTAAACACGGCAGGTAGTTTTTTCTCCTTCTTCGTCACAGATATGCTTAGATGCAAAACTGCTGGACTGAGGAGATAATCTGCTATTACAACAAGCTGACACAGGCAGTACAATAAAGATGAGCTCAGTTAACTCCGTTTCTGCTTTTTCTTCAGCGTTGTCAGTCAGCTTGTTTCAAGATGGCTGCCACAACAAAGCCATCTCACCAAACACAAACGTGGCTGTAACTTGGTCAGTTTAGCAGATATTGAGATAAAATTTGGTGTGGTAGTAGCTGAACACCATCCCCAACATGCACCTACATAACAATAATCTGGTGCAGTTCGGTGTCCTGTGACACTTGGTCCATATAGTGCAAAGAATAATGACACTTTGGTGGCCCAGATGTGGTTTGCCAGAGGGGGTCCATGCATGGCCCATCATCACATACACCAAACCATAGCTTGACCAGTTATGACATGCCATCTTAAAAACCAAGTCATCATTGCTGGTCCTGGCCCACATTCTGCAAGTACTTGCCATGCCAGCAGTCAGCAGTGCCAGTTTGACACCAGATCTGCTAACATCTCTCTGCTATGTGAGCACTTTAATGCAACACATTGAGCGATTTCTGTTTAAACCTTAAACGGCCAGTAATATGTTTCTCGATCATATAGTTCAATTCTATGCCAAAATAAAGTAACTATGTCACCTTCAGTTGTTATGAAAATGATGCCAATTTTTATAAACCAAAAATTATTTTAATCTTCTCTTCACAGCCGTTTCTAAACACCTTGAAATTGGCCTCTGTCTCCACACACCGCTGACATCACGCCCATTTCAGCACGTCATCACAATGCTTCATGCCATTTACAACCGGTCTTAGGAGCATTGTTTTATGTTGTATTAATAAAAAAAATAGCAGTTTGACCCGGAAAGTAGATTTTCTGAAGAACTGTAGTGAGTCGAGAGACAGTGTTCTGTGATGCGGAAGCTCGGCTTGGAGACACAGCCCAGAGGAGGAAAAGGCTGTTCCAGAGCCAACCAGACGTTTTTGTTCTCCTAGCTACCACTGGACTTTACAGGATTTCACAAACATGCATGAATGAGTCAAAGAAACACTCTGTCTATGTTTTTTGATGAGAGAATTAAATGATATAAAGCTCAAAAAGTTGATTTTACATGATATTGCCCATTAAAATGAACTGTTGAAGTCGATGATGTTTGTCTGTCAGCAAAATGTCATAAACCACTAAACAGATTTCAATGAAACTCACAGAAAGTAATTTTTAGATGTCCATCTGCTGAATAACTTTTCAAGTCATGCCAATTCAAAATAGCCACAATTACTTCTTTTCCTTAGCTTACACCAAAACACAATAACTCAATATCAAGCTAATTTGAAGTGGTAGTAGCTGATAGTCATTTACACGCATACTCTGAGGGCATGCACGTTACAATATTTTTTATATTTACACATATTTCTAGTTTCCACATTTTATTTTCTCAACATAAGATATTTTCAGTTTAAGGCTTTATGCAAATCTTCAAACAATGAAGGATTATATTTATTTTGTCCATCTTTTATAGCAAGTCTTTTATTTTGTAAAGTTTTTCAATTTGCTTTTAATTTTCAAATAATCTCCACTACCATAAACCCTTTTAAATTCTAATATTTGGAAATAAATATACAGCATATACTTAATGTAAATTGTTTTGCATTGATCTGTTTTTATTTGTAGTTTGTTTACAGCAACTTATTGTCAATAATTATTTAGTAGCTGCTGTTTCTCATTCCACAGTGGCTCCAGTAAAACTTGTTTACTGCAACGCTGTAAACTCAAATTTATGGCTTGCTTTAAAATAAAATACAGCGTAAACTGTTATGAATGGTTATTGTATTTTATGTCTGCACTTATGTACGACTTATATCTAGGCTGTTTATTAAAATAAAATGTTGTTCAGCTTATGATTTAAAACAGAAAAAATGGCAAACAAAAATGGTTAGATATCTATTGTGCAGTTTTAGCAAAGATACATCAATTCGAAACAATTATTTTAAAAGTGAAATTTACACAGGGAACCCACAATCTATTCTTTAAATTGGCTCCTCCTAAAATTCCCCAAAGAGCCGTTACATAAAACGATCAATACTGAGCAGAGAGACTGAACAGCAACAGCTGCAGTGCAGTGACACGGAGAAATGCTCCTTTCATATATTTACATAAAGTCTGTTTGCACAAGTGTGGAGTGAAGACAAGGAAAGGCAACAGGAAGAGGAACTTACTTGAACTTTTAGCCCAATTACAAAAATAAAATAAAAAAGCGATGATGGCTCTTAATAAGTCTGCTGCTCCCTTCATCCATTTTTATTTTTGTTAAATGTGCGCTCCATCTACTGCAGCTCTGAGCATTAATAAGGGAGGGAAAACATGAAATAAACATGCTATCAACACATAAAAATAAGAACAAGTAATGTTTTAAACACATAACTGATTAGCATTTTCTCCAGTGTGCCTTTATGTGTCATTGTTTTTTTTTTTTTTGGTTTCTGTTTTTGTATTATGGTAAGGGTTTTTTTTTTTTTTGGTTCTGTTTTGGGGTTTTGTTCATGTGGGTTTTCTGTTAAGTTCCTTTTTGTCTCAGGTGTGTTCAGTTCTGTGATTAGTGTTGCTTTGGTTTCCTCAGGTGTTTTCTGTTACCTCATTAGTTTTCCTGTGTATTTAAGCTCTGTCTTGTCTCTGTGTCTGGGTCCGATCATTCTGTCAGGTTTAGACATAGAATGACCCAGGGCACAGGCAGAGCTCAGGTGCAACAAAAATATGGTCTTTATTAAATCAAAAAGCTGACGAGGCAGCTGAAAAACTCACTAGAAGGATGTGGCGAAAAAACTACATGAAACATGAAAAACAAGACAAGCTTTGCAGCACAATGATCGGACGGAGGCTCAGTGGGAGTGGCTCTTGGGAGTTTGATACATTATTTACACAGTTACTAATCATGAACCACCTCCATCAGACTAAAAATCAAGCCTTTTTTATTGCCACACGTCTGCGCATTTGTTGTCCAAAAAGATTAATTCAACGCTTCACTTCACTTCAACTGAAATGATCTGTTAAATTCTAAATGTTGTCATGTAAATGCAGGAAAACCACATTTTAAATCAGAAATAAAATTTGCCTGTATCTTAATTTTTTTTAAAGTTTGTGGAGTAACACTTTCGAAGCAAATCATGTAAACAAGAAAAGTTAAATTGAGCGTTTTATCCACATTCATGACCGTACGGGGGGAAAAGGGGGGAGAAAAAAATGTCTTTCTTTTATACGAAGCCTAACATTTCCACGTTTTGCTTTTCTGGCATCCAGCGACTCAGAGGACGTTGCATAGAAGGAGGAAAGAAAAGTTGCCTTTAAAAATTGCAAAAATGTGAATAAAATGTCATACAYTCAATCAAGACGCTGAAACTAGAAAGAGGCTTACAGTGAGCTCACTTGAACATCACAGAAAATCTGTGGGCAGATCAAACACGCGGCGCCTCTGAGACAGCCTAAAAATATTTGCTGAAGTTATCTGTAAAGAAGCGTGGGTGAAGATTCTCGACCCAAAAGCAGAAAGCAAACCGAAAACTCTCGCGAGCTGTGATGTCTGCTAGATTTCCTTAACAAGTTGTGATTTGACAGGTTAGGAAAGCCTAACTTTCCCCACCACACACCGATAAGCTCATGAAGGAGAGACTAAGAATGGGAAAAGAAGATAAAAGTTTTAATGTGGGTTTGCTGCTATAAGGAGCTGTATTTGCTCCTTTTCCACAAAAAATGTGTCGTTTMCTCAAGGGTCGCTAAACTGCATACATGACTACATGGGTTTGAGAGCTACTCCAGAGCCTRTATTCAATTCTCACTCTCCCACATATCACTTGGATGGATTTGTGGCTTTGTTTCTGTAGCCTTTGACTCATTCCATCTCAGCCTGAGTGGTTTCCATGTGACTGGGAGGCAATAAGGCAGGCTGAAATGCATCCCCCCTCAGCTCTGACTCATGATTTGATCTGGTTTGTAGTCTCTCTCACCCTGGGCCGGAGTTGATAGGTAGCATTAAGTGCACACCTGGGACCCAAATCCTCACTTTTTCCCCCCCATTTCCATCCCCTATAAGCCCAGGGCCTCAGAAACGTATTAGGCAGGAGTGCAGCACACTTGGCAGCACACATAGACTTACTGAGACAGAGCTGCCTGCCACATTAGGTGTGAGTGCCAGTCACCGTCAGKTCCAATGGACAAAACCGGAGCACATTCCTGAGACCTTTTACACGTTTTAGCTAGTTAATAAATCCCCTGGCCTGCTGACAACAGGAAATACAAGTGGTTGATTATTATCTAGACCACTGAAATAGTGAGGACATGGAGTTGGGTTGCAGCAAGGAAGGCTGTCACATACACAGAGTTGGCTCTCCCTCATATTTATTAATTCTAAAATAAAAAAGTCAAGATACAACAACGACCCTCAAAATGACAAATATCTCTTATTGGTCCAGCTGTGTTATAAGGTATGAGGACTGTAATCTGAAAATGAATCTATTATGTTCATTTGAAGGAATCATTCTGCTCCTCTAGTGCAGAACAATGAGTCATTATGTTCTGGTGTAAAGGGGAGAAAAAAAAAACTCATTAGACACCAGTGGAAAACTATCGGAGCCTTCAAGGTATTCAGAGAGAACCGCTGAATGAACCCAGGAAAGGAAACTAAAAGTGATTATGATTCAATCACTTGTTTAAAGCAAATGAAACGAATCAATGGGTTGCTTGTGAGCATTACACGAGCAATTCTCCGTGTTTTCTGTTCGAGCACAGCAGGTTGAAATAGTTTTGTTTTGGGAGAGAGTGATTAAAAAAAAGAAAAACTAATCCATTTCTGTTCAGTTTCTGGGCAGAATGTCCTCCATCCAGCATATTCTGCATCTCTGTTGGAATCCCAMCATGAAGACAAATGAGAGCTTAAGTTCAGCTTAGGCGACCAATAAGATTTAAGTGGCAAATAACTGTTTTCTTTGCTTTTTCTATCAGCTTAAGGGTTTTTTAGCTGACGTACAAGCTGATTCACATAGGAGGTGATCAGAGACAAAATGGAAACAAGTGGATATGATACATCGTATTATCAGTGCCTTTTTCATGATCATTCCTTTACCTGAAAGAAACTTTAAGTATATCGGGGTGTAAATGAAATGTGAGCTGTCCATAGGTGCACGTGGTGTCAGTTTACATCACACTGTATCCGCTTCAAACTTGATGAACTTAATACACTTGTGAGTGCTGCCTTAATTAGAGGTTAAAATGCTCCCTTCATACCTGTGATCTGGACATGAGGGGTGGGGGATAGATGGTGATATGTTCTTTTTTCACTTAGTGGTGGAGCCAGACCATTTTTATGGGAGCTGCCAGACTGGGAATAGTGGTCACACAGAGGCGGCCCAGAAAAACAACTTTTGCTTGGCGATTAGCTGGCCAATGATTTTTCTATGATGGCCATGGCCACCCCTGGCTCCACCTCTGCTGTTAGACACAAATGCTCAGTTTTTCCTACAACTTGTCAATCAGCAGATAATTTTATCTAAACAGGTTTGTATCTGAGGGAAATACGCAAATCTAGCAGATTGAGGTTTACATTCAGGGACACTTCATGACACAGCAGGGCCTTAGAGTAATGGAATCCAGATGAACACTCTGTCACCAAACCATGACTGCMACACCAGTTTACATATATATAGACATATCTTTGAACTGCAAGAAAAACACTGAATAACTTTAGCCTAATGGAGTAGTCTTGTTGAGGCTTTACTCAGCCCATGGTTGGGTTTTAAAATAATGGACCAACCAAATATTATCTACTAGAATGGCTCCAATAAATACTTAAACTAAGTTAAATTGCTTCTTATCTCTTTGACCTCTTTAATTACTAAACTGAAATAAGAAATAAACGAGACTTGGTAAGTGGCCATGTYATCATAATTATAATGTGCTCAGTGTGCCTATAATGCACTTAAGGAACATTTGAAGTGTGAAGGAATCTTGTTACAGCGACGTTGGATTGCATTTAGGTCATTTTAGGCAAATGCTAAGTTGCAGTACACATTTACGGCCCATTGAGGACCCATTCAGCCGCTGCGTTTTGATTTGACTTCAGCTCTTTACCGGGGGTCACCCTGTGGCCACTTCAGTTGATTACTTGCCTGTTTGCTGATGTCCTCTTGATGTGTTTCAGAGCCAAATTAGCCCTGTTTGTCGCCGATAATAAAAGTATTACCTCTGTCACAGTGGTCATTAGAGACTTGTTCTCAGACTCTCGCTGAGCACGAAGTCCTCTCCGGAGCTGTAAGGACTTTTATGGAGTAATCCAATCTTCCACTGGTCAAATACAGCGAACTGTCCATTATCCTGGAATTGCCCTTAGGGTCTCTGACGGTGGATTAATTATGCAGTGTAATTTGCAAATTATCAGCTAACTTGCCTCAGCAAGGCAGGGGTGGGATTAATTAACGTTGAAATATGTGTAAATATGACGAGCTGAAACCAAAAGTCTCTAATTGCTTTTGAACGAGGCAACCTATTTGCTAAATAATCAGTTGTTGTTTTTTCCCCCMCTTTTACACAGAAAATGACATTTTCACAGAGCAGTGGCTTGCCAACTATCTGWGTAAACATGCAAAAATGACAATGGTCCCTGTTGTTTGTGCTGAGAGGTGAGAACAGGCGACCGGGGAGGTATGGCAAGGTTAGACCTTCTAGTTTTTATCACCTTGAAACAAAAGATAGGGAAAGAAAAAGACCAAGTAGAGTTTCTTGCAGGCAAATGATATATCCAGTAACATGTTAGAGTGTTGACTTTGATTAAATGAAAAAAATAAGACATAAAGAGAAAGGAAGCTTTCCATTTGTTATGCAGGAAAGCAAAGGAAAGTAATCTATTATTGTGGGAGAGATTGGCTCCATCGAGGGTCTCACCACTCACACAACCCCCTCCGCAGTTCAGCAGACCGYTCAGAATAACCCCACTAATAAGTCACTTGGAAGAAAATGTGAGGAGTCAGCTGATTCCTAATCCTCTCCTTTTCTCTTTGCTCACACATGGAGAGTCAGACTGATACGTGCAATCACATGAAAGCCCCTCTGCGGTGGGGCTATCATGGTCTAGTACACYTACAAGTGTGTGTGTTTGGCAAAATGAGAGATGAGGGATGCATTTGCAATGAAACCCCCCCACCCCATCTGTCTTCAGTGTAGACAACAGGATAGGAGACCATGCTGCTGCTACTGATACAGTTTATACGTTCACACACGATTGATTTATTTGATTTAGAGGCACTCTGGTGCAACATGATTACAAAAATGATTCTTTTCATGTGTGGACGATTTGCACTTTTGTCTTAATTCTCATTTTRAATCTAACTTCCTTTGCACAATCTTTTTGGCAAAATAGTTTCATCTTCCACCGATCTATTCTACATAAACATATGACACGGGTGCTCTTTTTTCTTCCCCCATGTCGGTGCCCTGCAGGGGTGAACAAAGAGTCAGAGGGACTCTGTGACTGACGGATCTGTAAACGATTACAGACAGGCCCTATTTCTATGTCTTAAAAGTCCCACTCATGCCTGCCAAGAGTGTTATTAGAATATGAGGGCCCTTTTCTTGGCTGTCATGAACATCCAGTCAGTTTTTTTCTACAACCTATTTACGAACTTTATTTTTCATATATGATGATGCGACAAGCAACTGGCACTGTTTATTTCACATAAATCTTTGCGGTGCTCTAAAGTCAGAAACAACATCAACTGGGAAAACTAATGAAAAAGAACAACAGTTTTTTTAAATTGTATTTGTTTTATTAGTCTGTATATGATCCAGTAGTGTMATGGATATATGTGTAAAATAACTTTTATTATTTAGCTAACTTTCTGAGTGGAAAATCCTAGTTTAAAAAAATTCCACTAACATTTATTTGTTATTTAGCGCACTGTTCTTTTATTATTCTAATTTTTACTACGTTTCCTTTAAATGTTAAATATTATGTCTAGATGTTAAATCCTAACTATAAATGTAAATGTTTAAATATAAATGTTGGGGCTAAATGTTAAAGTTTACATTTTAGGATTTCAGATGGAATGCAGCCAGTGCTGTTGATTCTTTATGATGTCATCCCCCTGCAACAAAAGCAATTGCTAATGTTGCTATCGATGCTAACACTGCTACAAGACATCAAACTTGCATTTGCCGATGTCTGARCTGCACTTCAAACCTCCGAAACCAAATTTTAAATTTAAAATTTAGCAGTGTTAGCGTTTGTTTTCGTTGCAGGATGATGACGTCATAACAAAAGCCAAGCACCAACAGCAAAAGGCTGCGTTCCAGTCTGAAATTCTTAAATGTAAGCTGTATTATTTTGCTGCAACTGTTAAAATTTAACTTTTACATTTAGATTTACACATTGGGATTTAACATTTAGTAAAAATTAGCGAACTATAAGAATGATGAGCTAAATAACAATAAAATGTTAGTGGAATTTTTTTTAAACTAGGATTTTACATTCAAAAAGTGAGCTAAATAAAGGAAATGTGACATTTGTTAAAAAAATTATTTTACCCTTGGCACCCATTATGCATCTCATCATGACTGCTTTATTACGGTTTTATTTTTTACTGCGCAGCTGTCTTTTTACTTTAACATTGGCTGCCTGTCAATGACTGTCTGTTTGGGACACGTTCCTCTTAAACTTCCCTCTTCTTCCTTTAAGTAAATTTCCCAGCAGAGCTCATGCCCTATTTAAAAACCAYAACACTGCAGGCTAATGTAAGAAGTTGTTCACATCGGCTCACACCCAAAGACACCTTCTTTTGTTTGCATCTGTTCCAGCTTTAAAGGGGAATGTAAGTCATCGAAAGGAAGGACACTTAATCACAGGGAGTCTTTCACAGTCCCTGACGGCTCCACACCTGCAAACCAATACTGACTGTAAWACAGATTCAGCTGCAAACAACAGACTTAACGTTAGTTGAGTCCTCATTGCACCTGACATGATCTTGTGCTTGAGTTCTGAACGCTTTGAACCTTTAAATATTCACATATTTTCCTCCCATGACTCTTTTACCCTTCAAACAAGCATTACTCATTGAACTGATGCACTGACGCAAATGCACATTGTTGCAAGTCAAATATGGCGCCTAACTTTAATCCAGCTGTTGATCACCAGCCATGACACAAGCTCTAGCAGAGTACATTGAAATTCAGCAGTATGTGTTTTTGTCCCCCCTTGGGTGGTCAGCTATAATAAAAACTGTGCAAATACTGACATGGCCTTTTGTTGCGTGAACAGAAAATAAGTCAGCGTTGTTTATCTTTCCAGCCTTCCTCCCTGAACAAATATAGCCTTTAGACTGTGAGTGATCCTCAGCTAATCTGACAGAAGTTTCTTGGCCGCGGTAAACAAGTAACACGTAAACGTAGACAGTGTAATTTGTTATAACGAGCCCTGCGGGGGGTGTTGAGAGGCACGAACAGACGGTAAGAACGATCCCTTCAGGTGTSTTTTATTTTACCGCCCTAACGAAAGAGCATCCCCCGCTAGAACCAAAAACCAAAGCGGGACTATTTTTGTGTTTGGTGTTTTTAATTATCACTAGAAACACATTTTTATGTTTAACAGCAAACAAAGTGCATGAAAGAAGTTGTCCTCATTGGTAAAGTTGATTTATAAAGGCTACAGGCGAGGCGTTAAAGAAGAACTTCACTGCCCAAAGCTGGGTACAGAAAAACCTCTGAGGGCTCAATTAAAAACAAACTTTTAAAGCAGAAACAATCATTTATGTTCTTTAACAACTTGTTAAGAGTGATTGGTGTTGGGAAAAGTATACATAAGCTTTATTTTGTCTTCTTTCAGAAATGTGACTTTAGTAAAACTCAGCAGAACATAGTAACTGAAGCAGATTAATGCATCTACATTTATAAGAACACTGATCCTAATACTGTATTAGTAAACTGAATAAATGGAGATATAAAGGTTTTYGCTGTATAGTCTTCAAATAGTTTTTGTGCATATCAAATCCTCAGTATGTTTACTACATTCTGTAGAAAAGGTGTGGCAGAGTGATATTGTTCATGTGTCTGTTAGCAAAATATCTCATGAATCACTACWTACTGTAGATTTTAGTGTAACTCTCTGAGAAAAAGTATTGGTTGTCCATCTACAACTGATTAACTTTCAGAGTCAACCCAATTTAAGATGGTTGCCACAGCCAGCTGACCATAAAAAACACAAAAAATGCTTTAACTCGGTCGATTTTGCACTGGACTGCAATGCAACTACTCTGAGCACAAAAAAAAAAAAAAAAAACTATTAAGATCTTAGTTTAAAATGTCTCCTTAACTATTTGGAGTCAACTGTGTCTTTTAAGAAACTACTGCATGAGCCACTAAACTGAACTTTACTAAAACTTCCAGGAAATAATCATTAGATCATTGACAACTAATCCATTTTAGAGCTGAGATTATAATACACAAAATGACTACAAATCAGGTCATTTTGCAGATATTGTGCTGAAAAATATGTTTTTCACATACTAGCTCTACTCATTACATGGTATAGGCTATTTCCTTAAAACTTTACCATTCAATTGCACCATAAATCCTGTTTTTCTGTCAGCAAAATATCTCATGAACCACTAGATGGATTTTAATTATWCTCTCAGAAAGCAATCAATGGGTGTACATTTTGAACTGATTATGTTTTGGAATCAATCCAAAACAGAAGTTTTSTTAGGATGAGATTAAGGCAAATATGATTAAGAAGAAAAATGTCCTCTAACAACAGTTGTTTTTCTTCTTGATTTTTCTACCTGGATCACTGAGATGCATCTACAATGATTAACCTTTCAGGATTTCTTTCCCTCATTTCAAGCAGTTTAAGTCTCCAGTATTGATGCAGGCAGCCTCAGTCAAGCTCGGCATATTAAATAACTGATGAGAATTAAATCACGAGGTGACTTGGGTTAAAGTTTTTTTTGTCCTGTTAGTTTTCATGTGCCCGCGTCCAAATGTGACAGAGGCGGAGACAATCTGCTTCCAGGACCGGCCTCAACCTGCAAACCTGAATGTGAGGCGGACAGAGAGAGGAGCGAGGCAGCAGCAAGGGAGGGGTACCTGCCGTCAACACTACGATGTGGAGCCGGGGAACCGTAGACCCATCAGTCGGTTCTTTAGCTGTGTTTACCATCTACATGTTTTGTTGTAGAATATCTGCGCGCGACGTTCGGGGCTAAAAAGCTCGTGTTTCATGGCATTTGAGAAGTCCTCGCCACTCTCCGCGCAGAAGAGGAGAAGCGACGCGAGTTAGCTAACGTTAGCTCGCTAACAAGGTCAGTTTGGATTTTATTTATTTTATTTTGGTTCTGTTTCTCTTGTCGGGTTATCATCGTTAAACATGTCGCTGTCTTCATATGTGCGTAGTGAACCCAACCACATAACTACGGCGGGCTCTTGTCTGCTGTAAAGAAAAAAAAATGTTTCATTTGTCGGCGTTAGCTTCTCAGTTAGCCCCGCTCAGTCCGCTCCTTTATCCGACTTTAGTATTTAAAAGTGAGCTGGCTCACTTTGATGCTGCCTTATCGAGGCTGTTACCCTGAAGCAAGTGCTCGCCTTTAGGATCTTTCCACACTGCGGTTTGACCCGGTTTAGAGGAGCTGCGGTGCATTTTTGACACCTTTAGGTTTATGTGGCGAAGTGCCCCAGCAGAGGCAGCCGCAAAAGTCGCTGCTCATTTCCGCCTAGAATAGAACAGGTGCACCTCTGCGCCTGTAATGAACTGTTGTTGGAGGGGGAAAAACTAAAGCTTAGCCTGACGCACAGCTCTCCTCTGTTTTACCTAAGCACCGTTTTAAGGAGTATGTATCTGGAGTGGCAGGGAGTTTACCTTKTGTAGGCTGCGGAATGATTTATCAAGGTTGAACTTCGTAGGCGGCTGTGATTTATCAAGGCCTCTTCTCCGACCGACTCCAGTTAAACCGGGCCCAGTAGCTCGTGTAGTTACAGAGCTAACAGTAGCTTTTATATCACCTTAATCTATTTATTTTCTTTGGGACTCAAATTCCTGCCAGTCATGGAACATCATATCTTGTTGCTAACTTACTGTTTTTTTTTTTTTTTTTTTTGCTTTGTTACACGTGAAGAGCGCCTTTTGTTGTCACGAACCAGAGAGGAATCGAGTCTCTGGTGATGTTTCAGTGAAAAGCATTGATTAGCTGGATTTATAATGAACAAAAACGGATTAACTTGATCCTGGGGCTGCAAACACAGACTTTGAAAGACCATTCAGGCAAAATGAGTAATACACATTATTATTATCATGCTTTGATTTTCAATTTTGCAGCTGTTGCTGTCTTGGCAGCAGATTTGCTGTTGCAGTTTTTGCAGTTTTTCCATCTAAGCTGCAACTTCTCTGAGCTTTTAGATTTTACAAGTCATTTTAAATGACTGTAAGGGCAAGTTAGTCTCTGTTGTACCTCTGTCTGTGTGTGCTTGTTAGCAAAAAATCTCTTGAACCATTGAACAGGTTTTATTAAAGCTTTCAGC
>NW_013953784.1:28576-42687 GCF_001266775.1 Austrofundulus limnaeus
AAGTACTACCTTACTAATAATATTACCCAGTATTATCAWTAGTAATACCTCTGGCTTTCTGGAAGTAACCACTGTATGTACATCTACAACCGAATAACTTTTGGAGTTGTCTATTCAAGATGGCCACCTCAGCTAATCAACCTTAGCAGACAAAAAAAATTGATACAGCTTTGTTTGTATTATGGTGCAATTAAAGCTGAGAGTCATCCCCGACACATACTCTGAACACTACTGGACCATGCAAGATCTGTGTTTAAAATA
Organism: Austrofundulus limnaeus; assembly: GCF_001266775.1. NCBI lineage: Eukaryota > Metazoa > Chordata > Actinopteri > Cyprinodontiformes > Rivulidae > Austrofundulus > Austrofundulus limnaeus. Next base: position 28,838 of record NW_013953784.1, read on the forward strand.
TCGACTTTATTGTTTGTCAACACTGTCTGCTACAAAGCTCATGAACCACTGCACATATTTTATAAAAACCCAGAAAGTAATCACTGGTTGTACAACTACAACTGAWMAACWTTTAGAGTTCACTCGATTCAAGATGGCCACCCCAGCTTATTATCCTCAACAAATAGCTGTAAGACTTCTTGGTGTGGCAATACCTGAGAGTCATCCCCAACACATATTCAAAAGACTAACATATCAAGAAAGATTGTGCAGTATTGTGTGAAATTATTATACATATCACTATTTGCAAGACTTGACCAAAACAGACATACTTCTTGTCATTTTTCAGCATAGAAAGAAGATCTTAGTCCAAAACTTAGTTTGAGTTTTACTTTAATATTATAATGTTAAGCTAGTTGTAGTTGCTTTCCTTAGTATTTTATTGTCATTGTTGTGTGCTAGCTATTTTATGATGGTGTGACTTATCAAAAAACGTCATCTCATTCAAGAGGCCACTAGCACTAGCCAAGAAGACTCATTCAGCACTCCCTGCACCAATTTGTTTGTTTGCTCCACTATTTTGCCATTTATTACGTTTCCTTAAACCATTTATAACTTGTGACTTCATCATTATCAGATGCTGCTGTTGGGGAAGCATCCAGAATGAAGTAAAGCAAACAACAATAAAACTGCAGAGCATGACAATAACTGCTAATTTTCTGATAAGAAAACAAGAGTGCTGCCAGTGTTTTGCACTTGTGCTTTGTGCATTAGAGAGCAGCACGTTCATAAAAGACCATTCAAAATAATTTGTAGACTTGCAGCTTCTGGGGTTTGAAAGCACACAGTAGTCTTCCAGCAGTGTGAAAAGAGTTGCTTCCAAGATCCTAGTGCCAAGTTAGACTTTCACTCAGAGGCAGATTTGTTTTGTTTGTCGTTGTCGTTATGTCCCCGCATATTTCATTACTTTGTTGAACAGAGTGGAGGGCAACACAAGGGAAACATCCAATTGCAAAGCAACCTTGTCTTGTGGATATGTTTGTTATTCAGCTCAGGCACTATCTAGAGGCTGCTGCATGTGGTACGTCAATTCAATTGGCCCTGAGTGCCACTGTGTATGGAGGCCTAATTATTTTTGATGGTTTTCAAGTTTTAACTACTGTTGAACTGCAGACTGCATGGGTGGTTGTAAAACGTTTTTGTTCCCCGTGTAGTGCAGGTCTCTGAGGAAACAAGCACAAATGTCCCATACTTAAACCAGCATCATCTGTTCACCACACACCGGAAAGCTCATCAACGAAACCGTAGCTACAACTTACACACTCTTGTTAAAGGAACAGCCCGTGTTTTTGTTTGAGTGCACGTGTCAGAAAAATCAGCTGGATACAAAGTCTTTGTTTAATCCTGTGGCGTTTTAAAGTGCATTTTCTAAATATTTTACCGGCGAGCCACATGGGCCTGTCACAATTATGACATGCTGGATTGTTCTTGATTATTTAAATTGACTGTAGTCATTTTGYGTAATTGTTACAATTGCTGCCCCAACTTTACAGAAACAGCTGGATCAAACYTTAGGAGATGTCMTTATTTCATCACTATTTTGACTTTRTTTTCTACAGTCTGTGAGGTTGAAATACCACTCCTTTTCAGCTATGAATTATTTGCACAKGAATGAAAAATTGATGTAATCAAGTGTAAATCTTCCAATACTTTTACATTCTGGTAATCCTCTGTAAYATTATGGATTTAGTTAGAAGCCCTGCTGCTAAATCAGTGCTGGGAAATATTTTTATTTAAACTAATTTATTCATAAAACAAGAGTTCCAATATTGYTTCAAATTTCAGTTGTTTTCATTTTCCTTAAAAAGCTGAAAAATTGAAGGTTTTTAAGTAACCTTTTACATTTTCTAGAAAACCCCAGGGCTAAAGAAGAGCTGTTATGATAAAACCTCAGGTTCAAACTGATTAGGCTAAATGCAAAGAAGGGAAAGTCTAATGGCTTGAAAGCAAATGACTGGATTTGTTTAAAAAGTAAAATATCAAAAGCATCCAAWATCACTCATCTAAAAACACCACTTCCAAATCCAACAAAGCTTTACACTTAGTGATTTTGTTAAGCTGTGCTTTCATTGTTTGTATGGCATTTCCTCAAATAAATGTAATTGCTTTTAAAAATTAATTTCAAACACATATTTTCTTTTGTTTTTCCATGTAACACAGCATCTGAACATATTGCATATCTGATTAAATGTTTCTTTTGTAATGAGATGTTTGATTTTTAGATCCTGAATTACATGCACGCCATAAAACTTGAATGCGATCAAATCTAGGACACACTGCGGAAAGCAATCTTTGATGCTCAGATGTTTTTTTTTTTCTTTTGCCCCTTCCCCCATTACTCCCTCCTCACCCTTTACACCCCACCCCCTCTCAAAAATGTGTGCGTGTGTGGCAACAGCCTGAGGTGATGTGTAGTGCTTATTATGATTAGATGTAGCTTATGGGTAAAACCTGTTTTTATGTTAATCCTTGTGCTTATGAATCATGTATTATTATGTATTTTTTGCTCAGCAAGACTTTTCTTGCTAGATGTTTAAAGAAGACAAGGTTTAGACATTTTATTTTTTGGACTAGGAGTCAGAGGAGGGACAGAGGGCGAAAGGCACTGAAATGTCCCAGATAAGATAGAAATCTGAGTTAAGGTGCATGTCTCAGCTTGGTTAGTGGGTTAAAAGAGTTGTGACTCAGTCCTCTTTCTTTATATCTGCGAGGAGGAGGCAAACATCAGAGAATGGCCTTCATTGTGTCATATGTTTCACACAGATTTTTCTATTGCTTTTCTTTTTTTTTTGTAATATAGTAGTATGAAAAGTTCAGTTTTTCTCTAATATTTCAAGCTACACTCAGGATGGGAAACCATTTTAAGTTATGTGTTCGAGTTTTGGCTTATTTTCTCGGACTGTTTTGAYAAGGTCAACCCTCAGATCTGATGCTTTTATTGTTTTTACGAAAAGAGTCCAACTGCTGATGCCATTTATTTCAGACCCTGGTTCTAAACTGAATACTGCTTTAAAAAAACAGATTAAACCCTGATTTTACCAGATCTAAATTTGTATGAAAAATTAAAATCTTTATGATCAAGGTTTTATTAATTAAACAAAAATATATCAGTTGTTGAAGTCAGGCAGCAGCAGGGAGGTCCATTTCTAGAAATGCTTTAATCCTGACACACAGTATAAAATTTCACTTATTCATCCCTCACCTCAACTTTTGTCTTTTACCTGTTTAGCTGTGAACTTGCTCACAACCTTCATTCATTACTAATAATACCTCTGAAACATTGCTAGACTTTGCTTCCCCTGAAATGCACATTATTACAACAGACTAGTGATTGTTTTGGATGACTGTTGCTCTTTATCATTCAAAAGTGAGCATGAAGGAATTCTTTTTCTTAGACATATTTTTCTCTTTTTACTCAGCGCAGTCTCATTCAGTTGTTCATGCAAACCACTTTTCTCTTTGATCATTTTAATACGCCCTGAATCAAAACATAGCTGTTGTCTGTAATGATTTCATTCAAAAGTTGTGCTTGAAATATCAGTGGCTGCTAGTTAATGTGTTGCCTCTTATAACTCAAYATTGAAGCCTTAACTAATAACAGGAGCAGTAAGAAAAAAAAAACTTTTTCTTTTGTGAATTCAGTCATGTAAAAAAGATTCAAGGGAAAACACAGCATGAATTAGAGCAGCATTTTTTAAGACTTTGAACAGGTAACAGCCACACAGGTCTATATGATAATATTTTAGACTATATTTTCTGGGCTTTACATATTCTGAGGGCTTGCACAGTCTGCCCTATATGCTTGATTTTAAGCAAATTTATTTAATTGATTGTCTTAGTCATAAAATATATTTGAGAGAAAGAAATACTTGAATGAGACAACCTAATTTAAAACTTACTCATTTGGAGGCTCCCAGTCTCTTTTCTGGTTGGACCCCTCCCCCCGTTTTTCATGCATGGTTGATTTCAGTAATTATTCCTTCACACTATGTTTAATGCAACTAATATCTCAGTCCAAGCTGAGTGCCCTGCAATCAGTACTGAGTAAATACATTGTGTTTTCCTGCAATATTTTTTGTTTGTTTGTTCTGTTAATGCTCCCCTTTAACTTCAAATCTTAGTAGATTGTGTAAAATAGAACAGATTATTAAATGCACTGTGTCTGTTTTGCTAATTTCCTTTTGTCATTTTTGTACATCTATACAGTGAAAAGCATGTATTTCAACATGGTTCAGAGCAGGAAAGACATTAGATGTATTAACTGATGTCACAATCTTGTGCCAGGCAGCTATTGGGCTTCCAGGCAAATGGCTAAGCCTCCACTACCCTTTTGAGTGCTGCAAGATTAAAGTTGACGAGGTCAGCAAAGTGAAGACTCCTAAATCCAACTCCTGGTTTCTCTAATTAAATCTTACAATCAAGGCAACCAACCTTTGACATAGCTGCATTGCTGGGGAATTGCTATAACTCAAAATGCCATGAAAATAATTTAAAATCAAGCAGTCAGCATTTATTTTGAAACTCTGTTTATTACATTCAAAATGCCAGTCTTTTCAAAGCTCAAAATATAGACTGACTTTAGCAAATTATTTTTAGATTGACTACAATTTTAAATCGGGTGCGTTAACAATAAGGAAATTATTTGAATTTCATATATCTAATTACAAATTTGAGTTCTACATTGTCGTATGAAAACAAATTGACCTCAATCTTTCTTTTCTCATTTACTTGGTATAACAAAGCAATGATTTATTTTGACATAAATTTTAGTCAACTTCAATTATTGCTGACGTGTTTAGATCTATTAATGTAGCATGATTGGTGAAACTTCATTGAAAATGTGTCCGTTTGTGTATGAGTTGTACTGTTTTTGTGACACGTTATTTTATGGTTTGTTTTTAAACAACTTTGTTTTAACTATCTGTTTTTATTTAATGACCAAGTTAAGTGATGAAAAATCTTTGGTAATATATTTTTGTAGTTTATGTGTAGAATAGCCATCTTTTTAATAGAAATTGCCTCTAAGCAATAAAACTGCAGCTATTTTGCATTAATGGTTTGTTTGCTTGTTTGTATATGGCTTCATATTTATGTTCTTTCTCCTTTTTTATCTCGTATAGGGGGCTGACATGGCCATCTGACAGGCTGTCAAAGATATCTTCATGGATCACGTAGGACAAGAAAGAGAAACTGCTGCATTTATGAGCATAGCCAATCAGTAGGGATTCTGACCCACAAGCATATCATCAACGTGACTCAAGTGCATGTGGCCTTTTCAGTTGTTCATAGACATCTGTTGGGCAGCCTTAAGGCCTATTACTATGCACTATAAACTGAGAGCCATGAGCTGTGAGGATACAAGGAGGAGCAGGTTTCTTTCATGCCGGACTCTCCYTTTTGTAATGGGAYTTCTGGCAACCCTGGCTCATGGCTCAGTGTCAGAACAGCAAGAAACAGTGGTGGACATGATATCTGTGGAACTAGAGGCCTCCATGCAGTCCTCTGTGCTCTCTGAGCTCCAGACTGCAGCAGCATCTGTAGGCGAAGGGCCTCCTATATCTATTCCAAACTCTTCTGCAAAGAATGTTGGAGTGCACAGTAGCATCCCTGATTCTTCAGCAATTGTGGGACAAGTGTTCCAGCTGAAGGTTCCTCTAGGACCTGACCACGACAGCTGCAATGTCTTTGTAAGTAACCTAAAAATCTAACATCAATATGTTCATAATGAAGTAATTCTAGTTCTGATTTTGTATGGCAAATATCTGGCATGTAATACAGAAACAAAACAAAAAATATAGACATCCTGTGTTATTATGGTTGCCACTACAAGACAAATTCTCTTTATTTTGATTAGGAGCAYCTTATTTTCATTGGGGACAAATGCACCAGATATTTGTTTTGTTCCAGTTAAAGCAATTTTAAAATACTGAGTAAAAGAATAATAAGTGCATTATTATTAATCTGACTGTTCTTGTACAAAAAAGTGGAAAAGTGGGTGAAAATATGTTTGTCTTTGCGTTCAGTTGTCGTAACATTATAGTAATGTTTATTGCTCGTCAGTCTTCTCTKAGCTACACAGTTGTCACATTAGCCAGAGTTAATTTTTTCTGTCATCATAATAATATGCAATCTACCATATAGTATTTATCCTTTCAGTTTTGATCACTGTATCATTACTGATTGATGCTGACTGTGTTGCAATTTGTTCCAGTCCGACTTATGCGCGAGATGAGATTATTATTGGCCTGAATGGCGTTACAGAATGATATCCTGTCATAGGGTAATAACTCAAAATAATGAGTGATGACTCACATGGTTATTATGAATAGAGGCTCACTCTGCTTCCTGTTCCTATTTGCCATGATTTGATAAACTGAATGGAATAGAGAGAGCAGGATTTGGGGAAATATTCTTTTTTTGTATATTACATATTTCAGTTTTGCATTCATTTCAGTTCTTTGTGACTTAGTTTTCTATTACCAGCCTGCAGCCTGCTTGCTTTACAACAATTAAATACAGGATTTAATCTGAGGTTATTTAGTCAGTAAACCTAAAAGTAAACCGTGATAGTTATTTTAAAAGAAAATGCCTTTGTGTTGCATCTATTTTTTAATCTATTCTGAATCATACCTACTTTTGATGTGTATCAGTCCCATAGTGAATGTTAGCAATGACTTGTATTTTTGTACAGACTTATCTTAGCAATATTCATAAAGTATTAATAACCCTCTTCTTTCTGTTCTGCAGCTCACTGAGATGGGCAAAAAGACTTTACCCTCCTGGCTATATTGGGACAAAGAAAACTGCACTCTGAGGGGTTTGGCTCTGGAGCAAGATAAAGGTGTATATCATATCTTAGTGTCAGGAGAGGAGATGACCAGAAAGGCAAACAGCCAAGGGTATCCCAGTATAGTCTTTACTATTGAAGTATATCCAGAAGATAGGGCAGACACTGAGCCAGCCCTTCTCACTCTACAGTCTGAAATCAGTGGCCTTCAGCCTTTCACCTGTGGCTCCGAGGAGCCAGTCACTGTCCTCACTGTCATACTGGATGCTGACTTGACAAAGATCGTTGCTGACCAGAGGGTCATTTTAATGGAAGTTATGAGGAAATTTTCTCATGTACCCCTAGAGCACATGAGAGTGGTTCCTGTTGTCAACAACCGCTTATTTGACATGTCTGCTTTCATGGCTGGACCAGGAAATGCTAAGAAGGTGGTTGAGAATGGGGCCCTGCTGTCATGGAAAGTTGGCTGTGCCCTCGATCAGAATAGCATTCCTGACATTAGCAGTGTTCAGTCCTCGGCAAAAGATGGGACAATGTCAGCCAGGCTGGGTTACCCTGTGGTTGGCTGGCATATTGTTAACAAAAAGCCTCATGGAGTGAAAAGAGTCAGGCGACAGTTGAACAATACACCTACTCCAGTGCCATCCCTGCTTCCTCCAACTATTCACCAAGAGCCCTATTCACGTGTTGTACCTACCCCAACTTCACCCTCTATTTCCCCAGCAACAGACTACTCTGCTCCCCCTGTCCGAGGCCCTTTGCCTCTGCCAGTAAAGCCTACCATGAGGGTCAAAGATCAAATAGCTCATACGCCTATTCTTGAACCTCCTCAACCTACCAGAGTACTAGGAACTACAAGCACCATTCCTATTCAGCCTAGCATGACTCGGTCTACAATTCCGGAACCCACTGCTTTGCCAACACCACCAAGCGCCACCAAAAGACCCAAACCTTCTACCACAAGGAAACCTAAGAAACCCAAAAGCTCTACCCAAGCTCCTCGAGAACCAAAGTCTACCACTGTTAAACCACCTCGCCGTACAACCCCTCTTTCTCTAATCCCAGATTCCAATCAAATCCCAGAGATTCGCAATCCCATTGATCAGGTGACAGCATGGGTTGGTACATACTTTGAAGTCAAAATTGCTTCAGATGCATTCTATGACAGAGAGGATGGTACCACTGACAAGCTGCGTTTGACTCTGAAGAAAACCCCCAAAGAATCAGTCAATGAAAAATCATGGATTCAGTTCAACAGCACTATTCAACTTTTGTATGGTCTACCAGACGAGGAACATGAGGGAAATCATGAGTATTTTATGTTGGCCACTGATAAGGGGGGAAAAAGCATCATGGATGCATTTGAGGTTCGAGTCAATCGATGGTCTAACAATGACAAACCGTCAGTTGTATTTGCTGCTCGTTTTTACGGTGACCCTAAAACTTTAAACAGTGACGTCCACGAGAAGATTCGTTTGACAAAAAAATTGGCTTATGCCCTTGGTGATCGAAACAGCAGTACAGTGACTCTGAGGAGCATCACTAAGGGATCCATAGTGGTGCAATGGACCAACAACAGTCTTCAGCAGAGCCCTTGTCCAAAAGATCAAATCAGGGTTCTTAGTGAAAAGATCTCAGATCCCCAAGGAACACCTAAGCCGGCCTTCATTAAAGCGATGGAGCCTGAATTCAAACCAATTAACATTTCTGTTCGTGGTACCAATAAATGCCAGAGCTACTCATTCATTCCACCAGGGGAGGTGCCAACACCTGTTCTTCCTACAGCTACACCATCCCCTGGCACAGGTCGTAGGAGCAGTGATGATGTTTACCTGCACACTGTCATTCCTGCTGTAGTGGTAGCAGCACTTCTTCTCATAGCTGGGATCATTGCCATGGTCTGCTACCGCAAGAAACGCAAGGGGAAGATGACCATAGAAGAGCAGGCCACTTTCATCAAAAAGGGGGTTCCTATAATATTTGCTGATGAGTTAGATGATTCCAAGTCTCCTCCATCCTCCAGCATTCCTCTTATCCTTCAGGAAGAAAAGCCCCCACTTCCTCCTCCAGAGTACCCCAATATGACTGGCCCCCACAGTACCCTACTCAGCCAGGATTTGATGGAGGAGTTTTCAGTTTATCAAGATGATGATCCAAATGCTCCACCTTATCAGCCACCGCCACCATTTACTGTTCCCATTGAGGGAAAAGGCTCACGGCCCAAGAATATGACCTCATACAGGTCACCACCTCCCTACGTGCCTCCCTAACCCTCACTTGAGATTCAGAGTGGGGAAAGCAGGTGTACTGTAGGGGTGCTTCTCAGAAACTACTACAGGAATAATTTTTCTTCTGATCAATGAAATGGCTTTGACTTTATAGAAGAGCAAGCAACCATATATAGGTGACGATCCCGGATAAAACTCTGTAACGTACAATTAAACAGTAACAGGTTATTCCACCGCTCCACTTTTTCCCCTTCAYATCTGCTTTGGACTTCTTACAATTTTCTTTCAGTTTTTTTTTGTTTGTTTTGTTTTGTTTTTTGCCAAGAGGAGTCAATTTTATCTTCAATGATCTCCTATTTCTATTGTATAGAAAATAATAAAGAAGCAGGAAAGACTGAAGTCCTTTGGGCCTTTGTGCAAATGTCACCATGACAACAGACTCGAGGCTCTCCCTCACAATGTTAATCTTTGAGTTCGAAATCATTCTTATCTGCCCTTCAGCTAGGTTTACTAAGATTTTGCACTTGTTATATCTAGAGGGGATGAAATACAAAACGACAAACTGAAAGCATGAAACATTTTATTTACTCAAAAATTGGTTCATTTATCAGACATTGATCAGCCTCGTGTTTTTTTTCCTTTGCTCCCTCTTGATAATAACATGCAATCCTTGCACTTATGCAAATTCTTGTTAAACCTTGCACTATGTGTCTTGCGCAGAATAGAAAGAATTGACTGATAAGACCAATGAGAAAGAGAAGAAAAATAATTTTGTATCCTTGAATCCGCCATGTGACTGAGATTTCTCTGGTACTTGATCACAAAAGACATTACTCTGATCTGCCTGTTGTAGATGTAGCCTAAATATGTTTTTATTTTTATTTTTATTTTTCTGTTCTTTAATGTGTGCCACTAAAGCTGCCTGTGAGATGACTGGTTTTGCTGTTGCCAACGTGATGTCTGCGGTCACAAGGTCAAACTTGKGACGTTGCTACAACAATAACACGGGGGGTCACTGGAATGCTGTGGTTCGCAGCAGGCTGAGAATCTGTCAATAAGGGGGCTCCATTGTTTTGTGTTCAGTCAGTTTTATTAGTGTGATGGGTGGGTGGGCGTAGAGTACTGTATTATCACTGCTCTGCCTCTAGGTGTTGCACTGCTAGGTTTAGTGCACTGCCTGTTGTCAGTTCGGGTGAGGCATTGGGTAAAAGGGGATGTACATATTTGTGTGCCTGTGAAATGAAACAACTTCATTACGTTGATGTTTTATCAGTAAATTGGGAGGGAGGGCAACTCGAGTGGGAAATGATTTTATTTTTTAATTGTATGTCTAGATTTATGATTGCAATCATGAAAAAAATATAACTTTATAGTTTGTGAGGGTAGAAAAGATTGTTTACTTGCCTATCACAAAAGATAAAGCATTATCTCAATGTGACGGAGAACCAAGATCCACAACAATATGTGAATTATGTACATTTCATATCTGATATCACCATTAGCAAAAATGGTTCAAAAAATCTAATGTTTTTACTGAGTTTTTGATACAGTCTTAAACTTGTTTTATGAAAATATATTAATAAAATGTAATACTATTTGTAAACCTCAGATGGTCTGTAGTCTACTTTATTGAAATAGTTTTGTTTATAAGGTTTATCAAAACATGATGCTCATTTTAATAAAAAAGGGAGGATATAACACTAAAGCAGCAATGACAAATTTGAACCAGCTGTGCAAGTTATGAGACTGAATTAAAGTTCTTTTTTTATCTTTACACATTTCGTTCTGAAAACATTTTTGCTTTCCTTCAGATAAAATTCAGTTGGGTTATCAGAATATAGTTGTGCCTTTTTGTTGCCACATTCTTGACAATTTCCACAAACAGTACAATTGGCTCTAATGGTTGGCTGGGTTTGACAGAAWCATGAGAGGTACTCTCATTGTTGTAATAAATCAGATATACAACTGGCAGCTGCTGGGAGACTGATATTTTAGAAGTGTTTACTGGGTTGGGCTGTGATTCCTTTTGGCTCGGTGCTCTTGCATCTCTTAAGGAAATGTCTATAACAAAGGCAAGGCCAAGTAATTTATGTTGCACAATTCAACAAGGCAATTCTCTTAATAAAAAAAAAAAAAACGGCATTCAAATAAGATAATTACACATGAAAAGAGTAAAACACTATCTGCCCTCATTTGGGGGTTTACTGTGTGGAACATAAAAGAAGTTCAGTCATTTTTTGATTGCATGTTTTAAACAAATGGTACCACCTGCTGCCATAAAAAGAGGGCAATAATGTACTGTAATTGCTTGTGCATCATCACATGAACTGGTAAATGAAATTATCCCAGGAAGWAATCCTCGGACGTCTACAACTAATTAACATGGCTGAAAAAAGTGGCTATAACTCTGTTCGTTTTACAATTATGAAGTCAAATGTTAGTGTAACAGCTGAGAGTCTTCTCCAGCACATATTTTGAGCAATAACCAGTCACATAATTTTTTTTATTTATTTTTTTTTTACTTTGGCATTAATAGTTTGAGTTAAACTTGTGTATCTGTTCCACCCTGGTTCAAGAAAACTCCCACTCTAACATTTGAGCTCATCACGTTCAGTTCCTACACATCTCCTTTATTTTCTTTCATTGAGGTGTGTTCAAACCCAACAATGTGCACAAACTTGCTACATAAAAGCTTAGATACTGTTAGCATGCAGACTGATTTCCTGTAAATTAAATTTTACTTTTTTGTTATGAATCTGGTTTGATGCATGTTTTATTTTGATTGATTAAAGATCATTTTAAAACTATGCTGAACTAGCAAATAAACAAGAAATCTGTAGGGGGGAACAATACTTTTTCACAGCACAGTGACAGCAGCATATTAAATAATGATGAAGCTACTAAATAACTCATTTATCTAATGCGTGCCACTGAAAAATGAATAATCTCATGTTTCTAAGTCAATTTTCTTGTATATTGCAACATGAACGTGTAGCTTTTGTATGTTTTTGTTGAGTGTGCTGATAAAACACTCAATCATGATGTCAGTGCTGCAGCTCCAGTCACTGCCCTGCTCTAATTTTCTTGTTTGTTATTACAGCCCGTAACTGATAACTGAGAGGTGTAAAGTGAAGACAATAATCATTCATCAGCTGGTCAACAAGCAGCTCTCGGTGGGCGAGTGACTCCTGTAAATGATTCAGTCGCCCACTGACAGAGTGATTAAATCCAGCGTAGCGTTTTGTTAATGAGCATACAAACTGAAGACATTTCCCTAGATCCAGATGTTTTTCACAGAATTAAAATGCCCTTCTAATGGGCCTTTTGTTGTATAGTTCTTGTTTTATTTGATTGTGTACAACTTTTTTATTTTCAGTGGTGTTCCGAGATACTTAAAGCCTAAATTATTCATTTGGAGTTATCAGTTTAGATTCTGCTGTCACAGATGTGCTTCTGGATGAGCTGTTGTAGGGTGAGATTTCTGTATCTGTGTTTTGTGTTCATTTGTTTCTGCAGGAATTACACTATTTTACTTTTTTCCCCCTCAGATAACAGCAACTGTGTGGAGTTGAGGACACACAGCAGTATGATGTTCAAAATGACATAAGACCTACTATAGCATTTTTCAAACTTTTAAGGCCCATAGGCCAAATGTGGCCCACAGGTCACTTCCATTTGGCCTGCCAATGAGGCCCTGTCCTCCCACCCCACCCAGTTTTTATTTAGGTACTATAAAATATATATTTTATATAAATTATAAACTTTAAATTTATGATTCAATGCAACCAAATAAACAAAAATATGAAATATAATACCTGTCCTGTTGGCTTTGAGTAATGGGCTCCCTGTGTAATTTAGTTGAGTTTAAATAGCCCAACAGCATTTTATGTGGCCTCCAAGAGCTTCAAAGATGTATTAATGTTTCTTAAAAAAGCTGCTTTAAAACTAGCATTGACCATAAACTACATCTCCCATAATGCATTTGATTGGTTATTRGAATTCTCTGTCAGAATTTGGGAGAGTTCAGAATTTAAAACGGCAGCTACTCACAACTCATTGAGTAAAACTYTTACTTTTGATAATATTTCTGCATTATTTATTTCACTTTTAGTCAGTTGCATTACTTTTCAGTATTTATAAGAGGATGTGTTAAATGTTTCAATGCAGGAAATACCATGTAGAGCTCGGTTATTGTTTGCTCAGCCATTGCAATGAAACAAGGAATGGGGCGTTTTATGTTATTGTCAAAGTTAAACATGAAACRTCAAAGTTATTTACAAATGACACTAATCTGTAAAGGGATAAAAATGTTTTAATCTATGTGGAATCCCAGAAAGGCAGTTCCACTCTAAAGTTCAGGTTCCACAGTGCAGCAGTTTCCAGTCTTTATTAAAAAGAAAAGAGTTCAGTTCTCAACTTTCTTTACAACCAAAAAGGAAAGTTTTAATCTGGTAACAACCAGCCTATAAGTTGCTCTTGTGTGAAAACTAAGTTTGGTGAAGAAGAATCCGAGCAGTGATGATGGTGACCAAAGTCAGATTACAGCACCTGTGTGGAGTTGAGCAGTGTTGTATAAAGTACCACAAAGTGATACTTGAGTTAAAGTACAAGTATCTCACCAAAAAAATACTTTGGTAAAAGTTAAAGTCTCCTTTAGGAATGTTACTTAAGTAAAAGTATAAAAGTATCTGATATTTTTTGTACTTAAGTATTAAAAGTAAAAGTTCTGATTTACAGTGGGGAAAATAAGTATTTAGTCAGTCACCAATTGTGCAAGTTCTCCCACTTAAAAAGAT
>NW_013953784.1:43687-54870 GCF_001266775.1 Austrofundulus limnaeus
CATCTTTGGGATGTGGTGGAACGGGAGATTCACATCATGGATGTGCAGCCGACAAATCTGCGGCAACTTTGTGATGCCATCATGTCAATATGGACCAAAATCTCTGAGGAATGCTTCCAGCATCTTGTTGAATCTATGCCACGAAGAATTGAGGCAGTTCTGAAGGCAAAAGGGGTCCAACCCATTACTAGCGTGGTGTACCTAATAAAGTGGCAGGTGAGTGTAGATCATTGCCACAGTGTTCAGGAATGAATGAAAGGCGGACAGATGAAGCCCAGCCTGCTGTACGTCCAGCAGAAGCAGGAAAACAAGAACGTGTGTTTAGAACACCGCACACAGCGGGAGCAGGAAAAAAGACAGCGCAGCGAGGCAGTGACTGACAGCTGAATGTCCGCGATCAGTTCGTTTTGCGAAAATTTAACAAGCCACTCCTATTGAACCGGATCCGAACCTCAATCAAACAAGACCCAAACTTTTTTATTCCTGCTCTAAACTAGTGATCTTGTGAGCGGCTGCAGCGCAGGTTATTTTTTTTTCTTTCTGTCAGGCTGTCGGGCCACTCCAGCTCCGCTGTCTGGGGCTGGTGTGGTCTGGGTCGGACATAGACCAGCCGAGGCTGYGGTAAAGAGCTTTGTGTCCTGAATGATCCAGGGAGACAACACAAGTCAGTCCCAGACTGAGCTGACTTGATCATTTTAAATGAAATATGTCATGAATCATTGTGTGTGTCATGAAACTTTACTTTTTACAAAACATAATTTGTTTAGAACGATCAGAAATGTTAGCTTGTCAAATTAAGCTAACTGTCACGTTCTCTCATCCTGCCCTGTGAATGTTGTCTATTGTATTATTTACTGTTAGGAAAAAATCATAACACTGTTTCTATTGAGCTGCATGTATTGATGTGTTATTTGTATGTTTTGTTTAATCTGCAGAAGGAGCGGATAATCAAGAAAATATGTTGGAAACATAATGTGCTTCAGTGCTTTTAACGCCTGATATTAAATTATTAGTTTCAAAATTTACAGGAGAAATCCTGCCATTAAGAAACAAATGAGTTAAACGTCTTTCAGGCATTTCTAACTACTGTTCGGAAAACTGTTAATCTTCTCTGGTGACTCTGGTTTCTGGGTAATTACTGACTTTTGTCACAGCGCGCAGGATGGCGAGACGATCTGCTGGACACGGCAGCCCCACGTACAAAGTTTTATCCAGACGGCCTGGCCTCAGGATGGCAGGGTCGATGATATCTTTTGGAAAAAAAAAAAGAACTTTAGTTAACTTTGCTGAGGTTGAAATAAAAAGAGCACCTACAGATCAAACTTTCTTCAGAACTAAACCGAGCTGGACCNCTTATTTTGTGTTTTTGTAATAGTTATAGGGAAAATGTTACATTAGCGATTATTTTACTACCCTTTAAATTGATTTCTGGAGATTATCCAAGGTGCTTCATGACCCATAATTGGGTCCCAAGCCCAACTTTGGGAACCAAAGTGCAATGGTTCCCAAACTTTTCAGCTTTTGACCCACAAATTAGTAGCAGACCTGTGGCCCCCAGCTATTTTTGTATGATACCCATTTGTATCAGGTCAACTACACATGGGCATAGTAACAATATTTTTATACTACACTGATCCGTTTTAAATACACTGACCTCACTCCTTTGTAACAACTAAGGCAAAAATGTAATTAATTCCGAAAMTCTTTTCAGGACCCCACCTTAATGTTTCGGGACCCCACTTTGGGTCCCGACCCCAACTTTGGGAAACACTGTCTTTTTCTATTGCATTTGGCCCGCGACCCTCAGATCGATTTTAATTTTGGCCCTCTTAGGGAAAATCTTTTTTATTTTATTTTGGCCCTCTCAGTGAAAATGTTTGGGCACCCCTGTTCTAAGAGGAGGCTTAACTAATTTTATGATAAAATACATTTACTCAAGCATGACTGAGTCTGCAAGTGTTGAACAGGCGCATGCCCCCGTTTCTTTATGCTCCACATTTTTATCAACATTTTTATCTTTCCTTGTGATGTTACAGTTTTCTGCACGAGACGTTACTTTTCCAGGCCTCGAGACGTCAGACAGCAGAGAGGAGGAGGAGGAGGAGCCACAGGCTTGTTTCTTTCATCGGGGCAGTGTATAAGAAGTGACGCTGTCTTTCACCAGACTAGAATCCTTCCTCGCTGCTTATAGGTTGTTTTTTTTTATTAGTTCAAGTTACAAATATCCAAACGCGATGGGGAGCCGGGTAAGTCGCGAGGACTACGAATGGGTGTACACGGACCAGCCGCATGCCGACAGGAGAAAAGAGATCCTGGGTGAGTTCAGTTAGCTTCTCCGCTCGGTTAGCAAGATCCAACTACCTCAACGCAGATAAAAAAAAAAAGAAGCTAACTTCTTCACATGGCTGATTTCAAACTTTACTTTCACTTTATAATGGCGGCGTTTATTGCTTTAACTCGCAGTCATTTAGCTACAAAAATCGTCTTCCTTTTTTAGCTGCTTATTAAAGCTAACGGTCCCACTTCCGCCGGAGGGTTAGCCTCGGTTAATGATGGCGAAATGTTTTTACGCCCTTTTGTAACATCGTGGTTAAACTGTCACCAAATGTTCAATGTACGTGTATAAATATGATCAGTTTTGATGAACTAATTCTATGTAAAAGAGCTATTTTTATTATTATTCTTGGTGCGCCTTCAGATTCGCGTAGGTGCGCCACTCCCTAAAATAACATTTTTCTTTCCCAGGTTTGTCAGACAAGCATGAACAGACCCAGGTTTAACGTTGTTGAACTAACTAACTAACTAACTAACTAACTAACTAACTAACTAACTAACTAACTAACTAACTAACTTCACAGAGGTATTAAATTACAGACTTACACGAAAAGAGGCTGGAATTAGAAATATGTAAAACATTTTGTCTCTAAAAAGAAAGAGAGAAAGAAAATAACACCAGTACATGAGGCTCAGCCAAGAATAAACTGTATTTTGATTCTTTACCATGGTTCAGTGTGAACCACATTCTTAGAAAATGCAAAATATGTCCACGTACAGAACAATGGTATTTTGTTTAACTGAGTGAGAAATGTGCCTTGTGTGGAACTGTGCAGCTCAGACAAACTTCCCTGTAGGGAAGTCATTTATAGTTTAATTGGGTTAAATAAAGTTGGACTTTACACGATTGAACTGGTGTTTTGAACTTTATGGTATTAACTTAATTGCAGTTTAAATCTGATCACTTGTGCAGATATCACCACAGACCGTTCAATTCCGTAAGGAAATCAATCATTTTAACCTTTGAGCTGTGTAGACTCTAACAAGTTTGTGTATGTCAGCTAATATTTCCACAGTTATGCCATCTTTCAACCAGTGTGCCTTTTATTGTTACAGGGGTTACAGGTTTTTTTTTTTWATCAAATCCTCTCAAAGTGCAAAATGTTACATTTAAAAACTTAACTTCCATTGTATCAGGCATAATTCTCAGTTGCAATACGCCAAATTTAGCAACTGGATGATTTCCACCTGCAGGCTGTAGACAGGTGACGACATAATGTCAAAATAAAACAATACCAAAAGGCGCTAAATAAACACAGCTTTGTCTGAGACTCACTTCTGCTCTGTGTTCCTGTCTGCCTGTCTCTTTAAAGGCTTCAGTACGGTTGATTGGCAGCCGACCGGACGACGCGCGGTCACGTGGTTGTTCAGCGTTCTTTTTCACACACACCTTTCAAAGCCGACACACCGTGTGGAGCTCCTGGGAAAMCCCTCCTGCTGCAGCATACCTCACTGCACAGGGTTTCTTCCCACTGGAGTCAACAATTCAGGGGGGAAAAAATCAATGTGAGACCCATCACCCGACGTTATTTTTCCCCGTCTGTCACAGTTAAAGCTCTACATTTTTTATCTGACAGACTTCTCTGTGCACAATGCTTGTTTTACCTCCATCCATTAGTTTTTGGCTGTTTGACTCTCTTTATAAATGTCTGCTTTCTGGTAGCCTACAACAGTTGGCTTCTGGAAGCAAGTGTTTTTTTTTTAAGTGACTGGTTGAAGCAAAATGCGGCGTCCAAGCGCTTTCAGCATAAATAAAGATTCCTACRAACTTCTGACCAATCACACAATAAGTTCTTATGTGGAGGGGGGGTAAAAAGTTCAGSTAGCGGGTTGCGACAAGAAGGTGTCGAAATGTTGACAATGTGAAAAGAACAACAATCCCATTTTGACAGTTCGGCTGCAGCGTACTGCGCGCTTTCTTTCAGGGACTGAGACGGCCCTCTTAATAAAGGTGTGTGGTTACCACTCTGACTCTGACAGAGCTTTAACAGCTTTGTTCAGTACATCAGCTTAGATTATTACAAAACTAAATTATTAATTGCATTGTAGAAAAAAACTTGGGGTGTTAGAAATCAAAGCATTAGCAGCTATCAGAGTCTTTCAAGAAATGTTCTTCTAGAACAACACAAAAGTAGTAATTAGTTGTATTTATTTTATCCATGCATAATTAATTTAGCTAATGGGATGATTAATTTACCTGATAGTGTAAGAATTTAGACTGAATCTAACCGTGTCTGTTGTCTTTGTCTTCCAGCCAAATATCCTGAAATCAAGTCTTTAATGGGTCCGGACCTGAGGCTGAAATGGATCGTGTGCATGATGGTGTTGATACAGTTTTTAGCTTTCTACCTAGTCAAAGACTTGGACTGGAAATGGGTTTTGTTCTGGGCGTATGCATTTGGCAGCTGTATCAACCACTCAATGACTCTTGCCATTCACGAGATTTCCCACAACACTGCCTTTGGGAACAGCAAAGCCACGTGGAACCGCTACTTTGCCATGTTTGCCAACCTGCCCGTGGGCTTACCTTACTCTGCCTCCTTCAAGCGTTACCACCTCGACCACCACCGCTACCTGGGAGGGGACGGTATCGACGTAGACATCCCGACTGAGTTCGAAGGCTGGTTCTTTTGCACACGCGCCCGCAAGTTCATCTGGATTATTCTGCAGCCCCTGTTCTATGCTATCCGCCCACTGTGCATCAACCCCAAACCCATTAGTCAGCTGGAATTGACCAATGTGGCCATACAAGTCGCCTTTAACGTCCTGCTCTACTGGCTGTGTGGGGCAAAATCTGTAGTTTACATGCTGGCTGGCTCCGTGCTGGGAATGGGCCTGCACCCCATCTCTGGCCACTTTATCGCCGAGCAYTATATGTTCCTGAAGGGCCACGAAACCTACTCCTACTACGGCTGCCTCAACCTGCTGACGTTCAACGTGGGCTACCACAACGAACACCACGACTTCCCCAGCATTCCAGGCCGAAGGCTGCCCATGGTACGTACTTTTATTAATCATTGCCCAAGTTTCAGACTTCTCAGGTTGATCTGGGTAAATATAAGGGCTGGCTTTCACCAAGACAACAAATCCGGTAAAAGTAAAAATGAATAAAGGAAGGCATCGCACAACTAGTAGTGTTTCCAGACTTCTAAATGGAGTTGTGCAGACATGACTGTACAAGAAATGTTTCCACTGAATCCACCCACATATATATTTTTTTTACTTTAGCCTAGAGTCATAGAAGATAGATTTATTTTAAGCCATCTGTAAATAGTTATTTTCTAATCATTTCTGCATCAGTAGCACCTACAGGGATATTCTGGCCATTTTGACGTGGAGTTATGTGGAAAGGCTATAAAGAATTATTATCTAATCTATTGTAGATAAGATAAGATTTAAGTGAATTGCTGCTCAAAACAGCTCCAATCTGAAACGTTGCAAAATGTTTTGTGCAAACTACTTTCTAGACCTTGACACCACCATCAGACCGTCGTATATATATCTGTGCTCAAATCAAGTCATTTTCTGCTGGGATCAAAAACACATTCAGTTTGTTGAAGTGTGTAATTACAGCCTTTAGTTTACATAGGAAGAGTCTGTTAACAGTAATATTAGCTGACTCATTTTCTGCAGGGCTTCTCAGGTTAACACAGACTTAGTTCTCGTTAAACTACCTGTGGAAAGAGRGCACGTTGCAAAATAACATTCATGCTGAGATGACGTTCTCACAGGAAGTAATGTCAGAGGGGAGTGTCTGCATGTGAACAAAGCGTTGCTACAGCTAACAGCAGACTGCAGAGAGGAATTTGATGTTTCTTCAGAGTATCACTATCAAAGAGATGAAGAGTTCCCCTTTGATGTCACTTCCTGTTTCATTTTGGCTGAGCCAAGTTATGTGACAAAATGGGTTAAAATGTGTGGATCATGCCAAGTTTCTTAAATATAAAGATGTTTTTATTTGACTTTTTGTATTTGAAGGATATTCATTTTTTTGCCACTTCAGTCGAAAACAGAACTTAATATTAGTTTCTTCATCAGTGACTTTTTTTTCTTTAAAAAAAGGATATGCATGTTGCAGACACAACTGTTCCATATTTTCTCCACATTTTGACGAGTCTTCACTGTGTCCTGTGAGGTTTTGATGCTTGGGTCATTTTTGTACCCTTCTTTTTGTCAGACAGCTTTTGTTGCTTTATGATTTCTCTTAAGAACTGTGGCTTTTGTTGGAGGAAGCTGATAAATGTCAGTAAAATTCAGCCAGGACAGCTGAACTTTATTTCAATTTAGTGAATAGTAGGTGTGCTCACAGGAACATTGAACAGTGCTTCAACAAATTTAAGGGTGTGCACACTTATCCAACAAGCCTAATGCATCTATTGTTTTTTTTTTTTTTTTAGTTGTCGTATTAAAGTTAAAAAATTCTAGTTTGATTTTTTTACATCACAAAAAGTATTTTTCTGGGTGTGCAGTGTTTTTCCTTGCAGTTTGTTTCACTGAACGTGTTGAACTGGGTGGTGTAAGGTTCACTGCCCAGACTCAGAATCATCTCTCTCTCCTGCTAATTACGAAACAAAACTAAAAGTAGACGTGTTGTGGTTTCAGCGTTAAAACATTTACAGCCTTGAAGTCAAAACGGTCTAATGGTGAAACTTTCTGCTTGGCAGGTGAAGAAAATAGCAGCCGAGTATTACGACGRCCTGCCTCAGTACACGTCCTGGGTGAGGGTCCTGTACGACTTCATCATGGACGACACGTTGAGCCCGTACTCYCGGATCAAAAGGAAGTTAAAGGGAGACGTCAAACAGGAGTAACACCTCGGAGCACCTCCAGTAACTACAGCTGCCCTGCTCACCTTTCTAAAAACAGATTTTAATACGTTGAGTGTTCAGGGTGAACGTTGTTTGGACGAGTCTAGGCAAAGGTTCCTGCTTTCAGCTTAGAAAAGAGGAAATTTTAGGAGGAATTAAATTAGTCCAAACAAAGAACCMGACTTAATGATGGACTGAGAATAAAAGTGTTTGTGCTTTATGTTTGGAGCAGCAACAAAAACAGATTATATCCAACGTTCAGCTTAATAAGTTTYACTTTAGAAGTGGGGTTGTGTGGCTAAAGCATCAGAAATGTCGTTCAGCTGAACACCTAATCCCACAATGCTTTGCTCCAGTTTTTTGTACATTGCCRCATTATTTGGCAACTAGCTGATCCAAAAGTAAAATGGTATGAAAAATATTTTAAAGTTTGACTTCTTTTCAGCTCTCGTTTCTGATGACTTCACACACCTCTCACTTTAAAACTRAAACTATAAAAACATTTCTAAATGGAGGAGTAAAGAGGAGTGTGATTAATCGTTTTAAGGCCTAAATGTGCCTTAATGTTCACACTTGAAACATTTTCACAAAAATCTAGTTTCTATAGACTCGCAGACATTTAGTGAAATGCCTCTGTGGCTTCGTGTTTGTTCAGCCAGTTTGCACTCTGCCGCACAACTGAACTTTCTGTCCAAATGTTACGAAAACTTGAGTCCAATTTCTGTGATAAAATCCTAATAAAGCAAGAAGTAAAGCTGTCAGCTCAGTTTCAGCCCCACGTTCTGATCTTTCTCTAAAACCCAACGAAACCGTAAACATCTAAGACGCTCGAGCCAAGCTGCTGACGAGAAGATGTGCCGTTTTTCACACCGTAGCTTACCGAGTCAGCAAAATGCAAAAATACACTGAGTCAGTAAAGAATAAAAATGTACAGTTTCTGCCTTTTTATTAGAAGAAACTAAAAGAATTGCGTTAAAGTATTTATTAGGATGAAAGTGCTATATTTATTAATCATTCAACACTCATGGTTTAGTGTTTAGATGTAAGAGTTTGGTCTTTTTGTCCTAACATACAACAAAAGTCAACAAAATTCAATAGTTTCTTTTACATTTYCACTTCATGAGTCGTGCTTTCTTTAAGCTGTAAGTGTTTTTGTGGCTCTGAACAAGTTTTTAGTGACAGGAGGAGCAGGAATGAGTTTTGATTGTAAAAGTTGCAGAGCCCCCTGGCCTTAACAAATATAAATATAAAAAGATTTCATGTCTGATAAAATGGCAGCACAGTCTGGTGTCTATATAGRAAGTTTAGTTTTTTAAACATAGGCCTTAAAGTTGATTTGTAAATCATTTTAGTGTTTTCTAATTTATCACTTTTCACCAAATGTGTTGGTGACAAATGGCTTTTTGATTAAGAAAAAGGAAATGTTGCTAAGAGCCAGAGGAAGCTGTAGCTGCCTACACCCTGAGTCAGGTTTGTTTTCATCTTCTGTAGAGAAAACACTCCTGATCATTTTAAACATGCATTCCTGTTAAAATATTTTAGAAAAAATTATACGTCAAAGGATGTACCAACACTGTCATGGACTTTCCTGCTTTTTGGACAYGACAATGTTTGATTTTCTGTTCTTCACACACGTTTGTTAGACTCTGCTMTCTGAACTGAATTAACTAGAATATTAAACTAAGTTTGACATGCTTGATTTTTTAACATTCATCATTTTTATCTACATCACCCAGCAGCCAAAGAACATTTTCTGCTCACCAAAGTTTAGTTTGTGGGAAAAGTTACTCATTGCTGTAGTTCCAGGTGGTTGTTTTTTTTTTTGTTTGTTTTGTTTTGGAACCTGTTAATAATCTGCTTGTCCACTGATTTCATGCAGTATTGTAAACTGAGACTAACAAAAAGGCAATAAAACTGATGTAAGGAATTAAACTGGATTTTCAGTCTGATTTATCACATCTTTCTTTAATGCACATACCTTATGTCAATCTGTGCAACAAACAGCTCCCATACATTTTTTACAGAAAAATTTCCTCTAAAAGGTCTACATGGTTTTGATATTAGGTCTTTTCTTCAGCCTCTTTAGTTCATATTTTATGCATTTAGCTCAGATATTTTATCATGTTTTTCTTTTTTTTTTATAGCTTCTGCAGCGGATTCTGTTTATATTTGTTTTATTATTTTCTGGATAAAGCATGGCTCTAAGTATTTCGTTTATTTACAGCCTGACCCTTTAATGTTACTGAGTATTTGACACATTGCACACACCTGTTTCATGACAGATGAATTGTGGGTAAAGATGATGAATCTAGAATACATAGTTTTAGTCTGAAAAGGATTTTACTAAAATCTGTTTTGCTTTGTGTCTGCATACRTTACAGGTGACTTTGAAGCTGCAGTAGGTAACTTTAGTAAAAATTTATTTATATTTTTACATATTTGTTAAAACTGTCAGTATGTCCTGACAGATGGACATGAGACAGATAATCTGAAAAAGTAAATAAATAAAGCTCCAGGGATAATCAGGAGTACGGCTGAAAGGTCTCTGAACACCACAGAGTAAAGAAGTGTCAAAAATGTGAAGTCATATTTTAATTTATTTAAAAAAAAAGAATGTTTTCTGATTCCTCCACAGTGAGATCCATTAACAAAATGTTCTTGGTGTTTTGGTTTGCTCATCTGCTGAGGGACTCTCTGAGCAGCTCGTACATCAGCTGGTCCTGTACAAAAAACAAGAGTCAGCTCCATGTCCACAGAATCACACCAAACAAACATTAGAAACACCTAAAGAAATAATCCAGTTATTCTAAGGTTACAAATGTTATTTTATTGTTTTTGGTGGCTTTTTAAATGACCTCATTGGGATTAAAATTGAAACAAACAAAAATAGATCACTGTTGTCTTAAAGCAACTCCAACCTTTAAGAGGTTCATCATAGCTGTTCATGTAAACACACTGCTGTCAGGTTTGTCTGAGGTTATTTAACTCCAAACAGCAGCACCAGCARCTAGCTGTAGCACTTCCAGAAGGAGTATCATAATCTTTCTGCTGGTGTAACTATGTATAGCAAAACTAAAGGCAAAGTAATGGTTTAAAATCTGTGCTTCCCAATGTTGGGCTCAGGACCCACAGACTGATAGAGTTTAGAAAGCCATCTACAGTAACTTAGATATTAGTTATTAATATTGTAACTTTTCAGTAGAAAATAAATTATTTGGCTACATTTTGAGCAGATTTTCCCTAAAACTGAGAAACGTTCCTGATCTCAAAAATAAGTAAAACCCTTAGGTACTCCATACAACCCCTTCAACTTTACATACAGAAATCACATAAAGGCTCAAATGTTACATCCAGCCTTCATAGAACTGTTTTCATTCTCATAAAACACTCCTGGTCCCAATGAAACCACATTAGAAGAGCTCAAAACCAAAAACAGAAAGGGAGAGAAGCTTTAGCACATCAGCCCTCCCCCGGTACCTTCTCTACTATTTACTGTCCTCTGGTTGTATGAYGGCAGTGTGTGGAAGCTGCAGTGTTTAATGTGAGACGAGTCTGACCAGCTCTGCAGCAGTAATCTGAGACCAGATTCATGACAGAAGTGACTGTTGACRAGTTCATTTCCTCCTGGCCACATTAATATCAATCAAGATAAAATGCAGTTATGAATGAATAACTGAAATAATAATAAGACCGTTTTTCCCCAAATTTAGTTGTGAAAAATGTGGCAAGTACATAAAATGCTTCCAAAATCCTAAATGATCTGAGTGGTGTAAGTGAACACACAGAGGTGCGTTCCTCACCACTTTTGACACGGACGGTCGAACCGTCCTGAAGGCGTCCTCAAAGTTTTGTCGGCTCACTCTGATGTCAGCTGTGGAGTCGGAGGGGTTTGTGGGGCCTGCGAGAAACAACAAACACAAACTCAGCTGGAACCAGAGGACGGCAGCTCAGAGGCTACGTTCAGACTGCAGATCTTAATGCTCAACTCTGAGTTTTTGAAAAAAAAGTAAAAAAATATATATTTTTTTGGCATGGACGTTC
>NW_013953785.1:0-6021 GCF_001266775.1 Austrofundulus limnaeus
TCCTTGTTCCTGGCTGTTGCATAAATGTGATCAGGAATTCAAACAGAACAGGAAAGCTGTGGAAAATCGACTGATGAGGCAGCTCAGCTCGGTGTCTCTGTTTGATATAAGAGCTTTTCTATGCAAAAGCACTTCCTGCTCATTCCCCCACTCCTGCCCCTTTGTCACTTAAAGAATGCTTGGCGCCTGTGGATTAATTAAAGTCTAAACATTAAATATTGATTGATGCATTATCAGTGGCTCACAGTCGCCTCCTCTCAGATTGATTTCCTCTGTGATTTATTGTCATATTTGCAGAGTCATTTCACTTGATAACAAAGAGAAATTGCTTGCAACCTTGGTACCCTCACCATTAGCCCCCCACATTGACAAGCTCCCTGGTACTTAGCCCTCCTCCCATCGTCCCTGTTTTTTTTCTCTTGCTTTCTGTTGTGTCTTTTTATTCATTTCCCTCGTTTTAGTGACTTTCCATCCTTCAAATCTGATGCCATCAGACTGCTGTTTATGTTGGCTTCTGTCTTCAGTTATTTGACTTTTTGCAGATGAATTAGAAAAAAGGTAAGGAANTATATATAAAGTATAAAAACTGCAGCTAACAGTTTCTTCTTTGACTTTCTGCAGACCCTGTCTAGTCTGGACAATGTGTCAGAGATGTATCCCTTCTTTTATCGACCCACTGAGCTCCGCCTGCAGGACCACTGGGGTCTCTCAACCCCTGAAAAACACTACAGTCAGATGAAGGAGCTTGTAAGCAACACGCAACACTTTGCGAGTTTGTTTCTGCCACGCAGAGAGTCAGGGACAGAGTCTGTTYGACAAAAATCTCAGTGGCGACCTTCTGTGACAACAATCTAAAGAGGCGTTTGGCAGGAAAATGGCAGGGCAGCTGAATGTAGGGGTCAGTGGTCAGGATATCCCTGTTGCTTAGCTTTCATTTGTTTTTCCTTAACATCAGAATGTGCTGCACAAAGCTCGAATTCAGGCTCACACGTAAATGTTTCCCGGGAATAGCAGGTTGCTATGGTGAAGGGCTGAACCATGAAGTCTGTATTGTTGCATGTGGTTTATAGACACAATATTCCTAAAATAGGTAGAATGTAAGTCCTTGGTATCAGAGTGGCCGGGGTATTGAGCTTCACCAGGGAGAAACTGACAAATATTTGTTCTCAGTTCTGTCTTGTACATTCCTGTTACTTCAGTGAGGATTTACGAAACATTAAATCTCCTGCTTCTGCAAACCGTGACATTTAGAAGTTCCCTAAGAAACTCTAGCA
The DNA here is from genome assembly GCF_001266775.1 of Austrofundulus limnaeus. Lineage (NCBI taxonomy): Eukaryota > Metazoa > Chordata > Actinopteri > Cyprinodontiformes > Rivulidae > Austrofundulus > Austrofundulus limnaeus. The sequence goes on from NW_013953785.1 coordinate 1,275, forward strand.
TATACAGTGCATATGTTGTGCTTATTTACAAAGGTTTTATTTAGATRACTTTTAGTAGAACGGGTTTACATATCTTAATCTGAGATTGCATTTTTGTCATTTTTTAATTACTGCAGCAGAAAAGTTGTTTTTGTTTTTGTCCCCGTGTTCATATAAGCCATCAAAAAGGTCTCCCAATAACTGCAGTTCTGGGCCCATAAAAGAGGCCAACTTAGCAAAACTTAACTAAGGTACCAACATAAGAACGGAGGCACTAATTGACCTCCTGACTGAAACAAGAGGAGGACTGAGGAGTGGCTGATCAGTCAGGGGGACAAAACAACAAATTAAATAAACTAATTACAAACTGATTTAGTAACAAAACCGATCAAAGTAATACTTAAATGTAAGCTAATCTAAGAAAATAAATATATTTACAATCTCAAAATTAAGTAGAGAATTTGCTTTTTCTGCTAAAATGATTTTTTTCTGAAAAAAGATGCACAAAAAATGCAATTTGTTGTAAAACAKCTAAAAACGCTGAAATAAGAAAAAGCTGAATCTAGCAGAAAGAAGCAGAAAGATTACAGGTTTGCTGAATCAAGAGCTAAAATTACTTTTTTTAAATGTGAATTTAGCTTAAAAATGCTAAAATTAGCTCACATTAGCTCAAAAGTAGCTTAAGTTGAAGAAAACATCCAAAAGAAGCATAAAAAAATTAAATTATCAAAAAGAAGCAGATAAAAGAACAAAAATGTTTAAATTAGCAGAATAGCTGAAAAGAGCAGAAAGATGCTTATAAAGCACAAAAAGCTGAAATTACCAAGAAGGAARTTTTAAAAAACTGAACCAGAACAAGAGTTGAAAAGTGCAGAAAAGATTTCTAAACATTCTGAAAGGTTTCAAGCATGATGAAGACAGCTCCATTCATTTTCAGTCAGAACATGGAAAAAGTCAAAAATCTCAAAAGTTGCTGAAACACTAAACTTTTTTCAGTTGTTTTTTCTCCCTCTGCTGACATGCAACATGGTAGGACCTGATGCAACTATGACCTTTAGATCTGATGCAGCTGGGGCTTATTTGCAATGAGAGGCAGGACAACTTCAGCAGCCTTTCCAAAGGAACTAAGCTCAAAGAAACAAAAGTTAAATGATGACAAAAATGACTATCACAAGACTTGATAAAGTTAACTATGGTAAATGTGTGCACTCCAAATAATCAACCTAATTTCATAAATACATGAATCCTTAAATCCTTAGTTATTTAACTTGGATTAATTACTATAGCCTATATGCCACGGACATCCGGCCCAGCACTTGATGCCACTTCCAACACTTCAGGTTCACGGTCAACACAGTGTTAGCGAAAGATTTTTTTCACCCATCAACAACTCTTAATCTCCACAGTACAGAATTATCATATTACATGTACCAACATTAACACAGGAGACGTACAGGTTCAGCCAAGTGGGAAAAAAAATCACTCCAAAGTGGATTAAAGTCATAAAAACAAAGGAAAGACGTTCGTGTTTATGGTTCCAGAATTTAGCTTTTTTCGCTATTCCGTGGCTGCTTGTTCTGTGAATTTTTCACGTAGAGCTGTGACACTTAWWTTGTTGGAAAGAGCAGAGTCTAGGCTTTAAATTGGTGGGCTACTTGTATGGTTTGGATCGTTTTCCCCGACATTAGTGAACTGAAAACGTAATGATTATCAGGCGGAGGTTCTGCTGCTCTCGGTGCTCAGGGAGGAGGGGGGCGCTCGTCACTCGGCTTTAGTCTACGCTGTAATATACACTCTAACAAGGTTTTACTTTTGCATAAAACTCATGACAAAGTTGCGTAAAAACATTTCATATAACACAAACGCACGCACATACCTTTGTACTGGCTGCTGTGTTAGCTTCCTGCTAGCTGTCATGTGGAGGAGGTCTTTCCTCAGTAAAAGAGGATAAATGTACATTTCCCTTTTGTAACCTCYGTCTTCTCATTTCTGATTCTGGCTCTTGAATRTCCTCGGGTTAGAAATGCCTATTACAAACGCAAGCATGAGCTTTTAAAGATAAGTTTTCCCTGTAACGCTATGATCCACTGCTGTCACCTCCTCATCAAGAGGAAAATGGATAAAAACTAACTACTCGATCGTACCTGCTGCTTAGTGGACACAACGACACACAACAGAACTCACGTTTTATACCAGTAGCTCACAGATGCTTTAACTTTTGTGACTTTTTCACGGACTTGTACTAGGAGCTAACGCTAAAAACATAGGCAGTAAGCAGGGAGTGGAAGGGAGGAGCGTGGCAAGAATTTTACCGGAAATACGTCATTAATGACCGTGGCATATAGGCTATTGTACAACAATTAAAAAAAAACCATAACATATCAAAAAGATAATAAAATATGAACACAACCTTTATTTACTGTGTGGCTGCAGCAGCTGCTGTCACATTCCCTTTAGGGCCTCCTTCCAAAAGCCTGCCGTGTATGGGGCAATAAGAGCTTTAATATAAGCTGAACTTAGCATAGTTGTGTGTTACAAGATTTCAAAATCTCTTCTGAGTTTTACTGGAAACAATCAGGCCGGTTCTGTCTAGTGAAGACRTCCTTCTCTCTGTGTTTGCAGCACACGAGGTGGAGATTGAGCAGGGTGAACCAGGACTACTCTGTGTGTCCCTCCTACCCTCCAGCAGTCATCGTTCCGACGATCATCGAAGACGAGACGCTGAGGAAGGCGGCCAAATTCAGACAGGGCGGGCGCTTCCCCRTCCTGTGCTACTACCACAGAAAGAACGGCATGGTGAGGTGTTTTCACGTCCGCCGCCGGCTCCAAGGTGCAGCCGGTGGTTTTCTGACTGAGCTGCGTCGTTTTCAGGTGATCATGCGCAGCGGTCAGCCGCTGGTCGGCGCCAACAGGAAGCGCTGCACGGAAGACGAGCTCCTCCTGCAGGCTGTGATTTTCAGGTCAGACAAAGGCTACGTTATCGACACCCGCTCCAGTCAGCAGGTCCAACAGGCCCGGATGGCAGGGGGAGGGTTCGAGTCCAAATCATGCTACAACCACTGGAAGAGGCTTCACAAACAGATGGAAAGGTGTGTCATATTAAACGATATCCATACATGCAAAATGTTGATGCTGTTTTCTATTTTAATATATTGAACCCTCCCTCTGAGCTAATATCTTTGTCTTGGTGTGTGAAGAGGTAAAGCCCTGCAGGAGAGTCTGATTAAACTGGTGGAGGCCTGTGGTGACGGCTCTCACAACATGGACCGCTGGCTCAGTAAGCTTGAGAATTCAAAATGGCTGTCTCATGTCCAGACTGCTCTGTCAACTGCTGGTCTGCTGGCAGAGTGTGTGGAGAGGTAAAGGAAATGAATCACAACATGTGTCGGGAGATCACATTATACTGTATGTAGTTTATGATGATGATGATGATGATGATGATGATGATGATGATGATGATGAGTCAGGGGATACAAATTCTGTCAAGCTTCAAAAAAACGTTACGATTTGATTTTTTTCAGCACTGACTTTTTTTTTAAGGGACGGCCATTCAGTTTTGGTTCACGGCTATGAAGGGACAGACTGTACTTTGCTCATCAGCACTCTGGCTCAGCTCATCATGGACCCCATGTCCCGCACGCTGGAGGGCTTCCTGGCTCTGCTGGAGAGGGAGTGGATACAGGTGAGGTCTTCAGTAGTGGTGTCCTGCAGTGTTGTAGTACTCGAGAATGGTCTTGCTCTGGATCACTTTATGATGGTCTTGGACTCGATTGCATTTGTACTGGGTCTTGTCTCAGTCTTGAACATTGAGGATTTTATTTCAAGTATACTGTAGGTTTTAGAGCACAAGTTTCCTTTCATTTGACTTGACTCACCCCCCCCCCCCCCCCCTTGACTTGGTCCACCCCCTAAAAGTCTCGGTCCCGAAACACTCTTATCTTGGTTTTACTTAGTTTTGGGTTAGGTGGTCTGTCCCAATCTTAATATCAGTATCAGGCCCAATACCAACAATTTTACAAGTACTTGTACTTGTTATAAATGCCCCAATATTCAGAACCGACACCAATAAATAAAGGCATCATCAATCAATCAATCAATACCGGTACTGATACTCACTTAAATTACAATACGAGTAAAAGACAGTTCCTTGTTTAAGAAATGTATAAAAGTTCAAAGAAAACCTTTTTTTCTATTAATTTTAGTGTTGCAACTGCATAAACCATGCTGTAAATGTGATTTTGGTCCAGTCAGAGGGGCTGTGAGCCTCCTTGTTCTAAATAACAAAATGTGTTTTTAAAGTCTGTATCAACTCGATATCGGCGAGTACCCAAACTGATGAACTTGTGCAGAGGTCTATAAAGTACTTGAAAAAACAAAAAAACTAAGTAAAAGTAAAAATACATGAACAGAAAATGACTTTAATAAAAATAAATTTCACTGATGAGAAAACTACTCAAGTAAAAGTCATAAAACTGCTCACAAAAATTGGGAAAGTAAAAGTAAAAGTACTTTTACACACTCTAAGAAAGAAACTGTTGAATTTACTGAACCAAACAGGTTCCACTAAGCCAGGTTGAGTAAACTGAGCGATATCTGTATATTCTTTGCTGAGTTTACTCAACTAATCTTAGTGGAGCCAGTTGACTTGTTGAGTAAATTTAACACTATAAACATCTTCTTTCAAGATGAGTTTGAACATATTTCATTTTGTAAAGAGTAATTAGGTGTTACATTTAAAGTAAAGAAGTAAAAGTGTAATCTTTAGCTT
>NW_013953785.1:6031-8300 GCF_001266775.1 Austrofundulus limnaeus
ACCTCTAGTAATATATTTACTGAGAAAAATGTTGACGTGTTCAATACTTATTTTACCCGCTGTATTTACATATGTAGTTTCATTGTGCTCCATACAATGACAATAAAGGCATCATCATTTTTAACATAATGTAATTTCATCCATTTTCTTTGCTCACTTTTAATTGTGGGGGAGCTGCCTCTCTCCAGTAGTCACTGTGTGTGGGTGGGGTTGGGGGGCACCAGGACAGGTCACAGCACCATCACAGGGCTACATTTAACAAATGAGACGATCAACCATTCACCCGCTCGCTCACCCCTGGTGACAAATTTAGTTACCAAGTTAACCTACGATTGCATTTTTTAGGTCTGTGGCAAAAACCAGAGTAGACAAAACCCACGTGTCCACTTCTCATTCTTTCCTTAAAAAAAACAACAGACAATAGAGAATTACATAAGCTCAAAAGGCTTTTGTGTAAGTTTTGAGAATTTATATCCTATGCAAAATAGAGTTGCGTGAATATTATCAGCATTGCTACAAACCCTACATATGCAATACTGATACACCATTCAAACAGGTTTCTAGCTAAAAGGATGTTGCTTCACAGGAAATGCTTTGACAAATATAACCGTGGCGTTCAGCCCCTCGCTTGGTCTAAATGTAATAATATGAGCAGGTCTTTGTCTGTGATGGTAGGTGGTTCAACTATTGTGAGCGTTCTAAAAAAGTCCTAAATTATTTTTTTAAATAAAATAACAGTAAAGCTGTGAGGATCTGTTGTCTTGTGCTCTGTCTCCCTCTGGTGTTCTGTGTTCTCATCTGTTCCCAAGTTCAGCTCTGCCTTCTCCTGATTCTTTCTCACACCTGTTTGTACTTAGTAGCTAATCGCCCAGTTGTTTCCACTACTCTACCCTGCTGCTATTTAACCGCTTCTATTTTACTACTTCTTTATCCGTTCTTTGTTTGGTTACCTGGACGTCCTCCCGTGTTGCTCCTTGGTTTTGTCGGCTTTTTGTTTGAATAAAGTTTATTTATTTGGAGTTCTCGGGTTGTGTCTGCAACCTGGGTTCAACCTCGCTGCCAAACCTTGTCAAAAAAAAGATTACAGAGAAACAGAGATCTGCAAGCTGTGGCTCCACACACATATATATACAGTATATAAAAACATGGCCACAACACTGGATCTAATTTATAGAATTTGAGAAGTAGCAGTAGTGTTTGTAAATGTCTTTTTTGTAACGAGTGGACTCGTTCTCAGGCAGGACACCCGTTCCAGCAGCGATGTGCCCGCTCGGCCTACTCCCACGCTCGTCTCCAGCAGGAGTCTCCGGTCTTCCTGCTCCTGCTGGACTGCGTTTGGCAGCTGTGGCGTCAGTTCCCTCTGGCTCTGGGTTTCTCTGAGGCGCTGCTCCTTCGACTGGCCACGGAAGTTTACGCTTCGGACTACGGCACCTTCCTGTGCAACAGTGACCAGGAAAGGTCAGCTCGGTAGTCGCAGGTTTGACTTGGTATAGAGATGCTATAGCGCCAGTATTTTTTTATTTTTTATTTATTTTCTGTAACCGACTCTCAATTTCAGGTGTGCTCAGGGAGTTAAAGAGACCACTCACTGCTTGTTCCAAGCCCTGCTGAGACCGGGTGAAAGGGAATACTATTTAAACCCGTTGTATGAGCCCAATGAGCTCGCAATTTGGCCTTCAGTCCATCCTCAGTCCCTGCAGCTCTGGAAAGGTGAGAGGAAAAGGCAATAATATTTTTRTCTGTAGCATAAGCAAAACACACTGCCTGGCCCAAAAAAAAAAAAGTCCTGACCAACTGCAGCAACCCCAGTAGGCACTCTAGGCATGAAGGAAGCATCCTTTCAGTTTTTAATAATGCATCAGTTGGACATTTCTTAACCCAATTTTAGTAGTTTCTCTCTGCTTGATGCCAGTGATTTGACCCTTCTCAAACAGACTGACATCTTTTCCACGACCACGGGATGTCTTTCAAAATGGTTGTTTAAAGGGTCAATATCATGTAAAATCAACTTTTTTGCCTTTTATATCATGTTATAATGTTATACTCTCATAAAAACACACCCAAAGCCTTGCTTTGACTCATTCATGCATGTTTGAGAAATCCTGCAGCGTTTTTAGGAAGCCATGCTGAGGAGCAAAACGACAGGTGGGGATCAGAAACACCTTTTGGGACGAGAAACGCCCCTGGGACGTGTCTTTAAGCCGAGCTTCCTCATGGCAGAGCACATCCTCTCCCCCCTCCCCCCCTCCCCACACACCCAGCCCATGAC
>NW_013953785.1:8310-39745 GCF_001266775.1 Austrofundulus limnaeus
CACACACACACACACACATCCTGCCCATAACTGCTGCAGGCTCTCGGCAGCAACAAAGCAAACAGCGGGTGAAACTGAAAGTGAAACTGTCTGCTGAGCTCCACTACTTCTCACTCAGTGAAGCTCTTTTCAGATTCAAAATACCTTTGAAGAAATGTATGTTCAGATGCCAAGTAAAGTGCATCATGGCGCGTGCGCGAACCCCCCGCGCTGAAATGGGCGGGACAGAAGCGGAATGTGGTTCTTAAAGAGACAGAGGCCAATTTCAATGTGTTTAGAAGAGGAAGTGAGGAGAAGATAAGTTTATTTTCTATTTAAACATAAAAACAGCATTTTAATAACAACTAAAGGTGACATAGATACTTTAATATGGTATAGTATTTAAATGTATGGCTGAGAAACACATAATATTTCCCCTTTAAGAAATGAGAAGCAACTTGTTGYACCAGTTGGGGTTAAATTACTTGTTGCCAGCTGGAAAATAATCGCCCATGCAATAATTATACAACAGGTGGCTCGTACCTATTTGCTTAGTTAAAKCCAGGTGGTAACTTTTTTTTTGGCCAGGTAGTGTATCTCGTGAAACAGATTGTAATGAAACTCTCAGAAAGAAACCATTGGACGTACATCTATAACTGAATATGTTTGGAGTCAGTCCTATTCAAAATGGCCTCAATAACTAAGATTTAAACACAAGAATGGCTTTCTTTTCTAAAAATGCCTATAAGCGGTGATACCCACTCAACGTTTCTGCTTTGCTTTCAGGGTTTTTCCTGAGGTGGACCCAGCAGGCTCGTCACCTGGAGGAAGTTCAGGAGGAAATAAGGAACATGGTGGTTGAGTGGGTTAGGGTGACGCAATCCGATGCTACTACAGTTCAGTAGAAGCTCAGCTAACATTTAAAGGAATACTGTTGATGTGTTGCATGTATTTTAATGTACAGTCATTTTTTTTACATTTTTATAAAATATATACTATTGAAAGAAAATTGTTTTGTGTCATTTTTAAGGAGTATTCTGACGGGGATTTAAAGTGTAGTAGTCGTGTTAAGTACACAGTATTTTATTGTCTTTCTGAAGTTGTAAGGCTAGCCAAAGACATTATTTCTTTGTGCTCAGTAAAACGACAACAGTGACTAATACGGTATTTTCAATAGAAGAAGCCTATATAACTGACACACCTCCCAGTCCTGTTAAGCTCAGCTAAACAATTCTGACAATAAAAATCCCTGTGCACAGCAAGTCTGCATGTTTGCACACACTGAGCGCTGCACGCTGGAGACTGTAGTCCTGTCCAGTCAAGAGCCACAGCCTGTGGTGATYACACAAAGTGGACAAGAACCATGTACAGTAGCCCAGCATGACTCTCCACCTGCGTACTTATCCAGTGGCTAATGGTAATATTATCAGACATTTAAATGTTGTCTTGCAAGCTCTTTTTTCATAGTTTAGTTTTAGTGGACTAGTTGTGGATTTACTGTGTTTCATCCGTTGGGTTTGAATTTTAAAAAAAAGCTTCAAGGTAAAAGATTTTCTTTTGTTATACACAAAATTTGCGCAACACTGATTATTTTCCAGGTGTAAATGTAATAATTTCGATATGATGACTTTTCCTAAGGGCTTGCGTTAGACATGCAGCTGGGTGGTCTGGTGCGTGGGCCCTCTGTGGCGCCACTGGGCCTGTTTTGTCGTGGTTGTCTCAGCAGTGCGCAGAACCGACCCAGTCGCAGTTTCAGTTCGTCAACCAGGCAGACGATCAGGTGGAACAGTCAGGGGAACCTCAGCGTACACTGTCCCGAGGAGAACCCCCGTGTCCTTATCACAGGTGAAATAACACTCAGTGTTTTATAGTTACCTCTGTCGGATGAACTATTTTCTGCTGTTTCTTAAACATCTGAAGTTGCCAATGTCTTGTTTTGTTTATTTTGTGTGGTTGCAATAAAAGCCGAGTGCCTCTCTGATGAGCACTTCCTGTGACAGTCACGTAGATTCTTGTTACATAAAGAAAATTGAAGAGAAAAAGAACAAAAAGCTACAGCTGTGCTGCCCTTTCCACATTGTTTTCATAGTGCACTTGCTATAGGACCCCCATTTAGACTCACCACAATAGTGTGTGTACAGACAGTGTTAGTCACATAAAAGAGGGGGAATAATAGCCTTGAGGGACATTTTTGTTCTGGAATAAAGCCTTGGGACAAACAGTAACCTATATTTTATTTTGTATTTGTAATTTTTAAATATTGATCCACCTAAAACTTCATGCATATTCATTTGGACATGAATAAAATAGAGGTTTGTCTGTGTACAGGTGGTCTGGGGCAGTTAGGTGTGGGACTCGCTCAGATGTTAAGGTGAGTTTTACRTAAATAAAGTCGGTGAACTTGTTTGACATTTGAATGCCGTTGTATGTGTATTAATATCCAGGAACCAGTACGGGACAGAGAATGTGATCCTGTCAGACATCAAGAAGCCTCCACCTCATGTTTACACCAGTGGTAGGCCAAAACAAAATTCAAAAATAACAGCAGTTTTTTTTTTTTTTTTGTTGCTTTGACTGTATGAACTATGCTTTTAATTTCTGTCACATCTCTGTATTTACTTTTCAGGCCCATTTGTGTATGCTGACGTTCTGGACTATAAACACCTCCGAGAACTGATAATAAATAATCGTATAACTTGGCTGATTCACTACAGCGCTTTGCTCAGTGCCGTGGGTGAAGCTAACATAGCTTTAGCGCGGAAGATTAACATCACAGGTCTGTGTTTAATAAGCCRTTTCTGTACCATGGATGTTTTAAGCTGGTTTGAAGCTGCTCCTGTCTGAGCTTCTGTTGCTCATCCAGGTCTGCATAATGTTCTGGACTTGGCTCTGGAGAACTGCCTTCGCCTTTTCGTCCCCAGCACCATCGGAGCGTTTGGACCCTCTTCTCCTCGTGACCCGGCCCCTGACCTTTGCGTGCAGCGCCCGAGGACCATCTATGGTGTCTCTAAAGTGCACGGAGAGCTGATGGGGGAGGTAAGATGTTACAACGATGATGGCAGAACAAAATTTACAGTCGTTACCATTAAAGGTTTGATTTTTCCTGCAGTATCTTCATCATAAATACGGATTGGACTTCCGCTGCCTGCGTTACCCTGGAGTGATTTCAGCCAACACACCTCCTGGAGGAGGAACGACGGGTATTTTTCACCTCACATTGCTGTATATTTACCAGCTGCTGCTGAAAAGCAATGAATATTCTTCTTTTTTTTTTGCAAATGTCTTTGTGCATATCTGTTAGCAAAATATCTCATGAACCACTAAGCAGATAATCATGAAATTCACAGAAAGTAATCACTGGATGTATGTCTCCAGCTGTTTATCTCTCAGAGTCAGCCTAATGCAAGATGTCTGCCACAGCCAGCTGAACTTTTAGAACAAAAAGCAGGCTATGACTCAGTTAATTTTACAAATATTGATGTAAAATTTGTTGTGATGGCAGTTTAACATTGTCCCCAACAAATACTCTGAGTGCAGGGGATGTGCATTCCTTCAAGGACTGCCACGCCTTTAATTTGCAAYTACATCATAATCATCTAATCAATATCTGTGAACCTTTTCTTTCACAGATTATGCGGTTCAAATCTTCCACGATGCTCTCAGCACAGGCCACCACATGTGCTACTTGCGACCAGACACCCGGCTTCCCATGATGCACATCTCCGACTGCCATCGTGCCACTGTAGAGTTCATGCAGACCCCTGAGTGCCGGCTGTCGTTGCGCACCTATAACATTGCTGCCATGAGCTTCACCCCAGAGGAGTTGGCCCAAGAGATCCGCAAACATCTCCCGCACCTTAAGGTCACCTACAATCCAGATTCTGTGCGCCAGACAATTGGTATGAACTAACACCAAGGTCATTCATACCTAAAAACATCAGTTTTGGTTGTCACCATTTTCCTTGTCCTTTTGCAGCAGACAGCTGGCCCGTGAGAATCGATGACTCCAACGCCAGGAGGGACTGGGACTGGAAACCGGCCTTCGGGCTCGAGGAGCTGGTGTCAGATATGCTGAGCTCTGTTCGAGAAAAGAGGACCAGAGAGGGGCTTCCAGTCAGCTAGCAAAACTTTCTGATGCAAGAATCACTCATGGATTTATTTTTTCGGTCTGTTTTTACCAACGGTTTTCTCTCATTTGATTTATATTAAGCGTCAGCCAGTATCCTGTGGTTTTTTTTTTTTTTTTTGGCTGATTAATCTTCCAGGGATGAACTGTAAATAAAGAGTTTTCAGTCAGAATTTTTTAACAGACAGTTAGACAACATTTACACAACATCTACATTTTTCAGTCTTTTTCACAGAATCATATACTGTTAAATCTTGAGTTTAGTTGTATTTATTTGTTATAAGCAGCATTTTACAAACAAAAAGGTTGTCTTGTTGAAAAAAATATTTTTTGGATTCTGGGAGATTTCATTATTTCATATCATGTTATTCTGGTCACAACCCTCTGTAACAATGTATAACAATATGGAGCAGCAGCACAATTGGAAAAACAAAGTAATCTGGAATCACTCTGAATTGTAAATACTCTATATTCTACATGTCTYATAAAACATCGTTTTGTAATATACAAGAGTCTACAAAATGAAAAAAAAAACACTCATACTCTGGCATTTAACACAAAGCCTTTATTCAATCTGCTTTTAAAGCAGTGTCACTTTGATTAAAAGTAAAAATAAATATTAGCTTAAATATTATCTGAATGTAAATGTTCTGTTTACCAATGCAGTGTACATATATTGTACTAATGATTATAAAGGATTTAGCATAAGTAAAATGGAAAAAAAAGTTTTTGTTTGAAAAAAATATTTACAGAATTAAGTCATACTTTGTTTTACATATATAGATTCATGATCAAGAAATAACTAAAGGTTGTATGAAACCACCTGACATGTAAAAATAAAATTTATCAGCCAATGCTCTTAATTTCACACATTCATTATTATATTTCTGTTACACTGACAGAAATACGGGTGAGATAAGGAGATATAAATTGAATAAAAGCAAGTGAGTGTAAATTTGTTAAATTTATTGACTAAAAGTGAGTAAAAAAAAAATCTTTAGGTTTTTACAGTAGGTGCAGTACTCCTTACTTCCTGTGGGGGCGCACCCTTCATCCGGCGCGGGCTGCTACCACTCGAGCTTCTCCGGGCCGACGCACCTCTTTCTCCGCTGCGCCTGAAACAATCAATTTTCACCGAGGATGGACGCGGGATTCTTCCGCGTAAGAATTTAAAAACCTATACCACATACCGAGGCWCCTTCTTATGATATTGCATGTTGAAATAGTATTTGTTTAAGTCATAAATATGCGGTAAACAGCTTTGGTCTACAGGGCCATATGATGCCGTGCGACGCGGTGTGGTTATGGCTCCGTCTAWCAACTGGTGTTCAGCAATCCTAGATTTTACTCAACATTTTTTTCAACATAGCTGTTCAATGGTTTCSTTTATATTTATGGAAATTATGTTTATGATTTTGCGAGTACGTGATATGTGCTATTTCCAACCTAGCATCGTTTTTTCGGGTTGATTTGCAGACACTCTCAGGAAATAGACGAGCCATTGTGGCTAAGGTATTCGGCCTTGCTTGGCATAAGATGGCGCCTGGTTTATCAAGCTAGTCACGACCATTATAAACATTGCGGTCATTTAATCTGAAATTGACGTTTAGCTGTATTGAATAGTGGTATTAATGAGTAAGTGCTTATTATTACAAACAGGCGTTTAGTTAACTTAAATTATGTGTATTCATCTTGTTTTTACTTGTACTTTTATGACTGAAAGTGATGTTTTTTTTATTTTGCCTGTTCTTGTGAGGCACTTTGCAATTTTATAACTATGAGGTCCTATACAAATACATTTTACTTATTTACTTACTTATTATAGCTTGAAACATGTGGCTAATATTAGCCTAGCCTAGCCTAGCCTATCACCGTTTTCAGGTTAGCTTCAGTATGTCGTGTCCCGGATTGACCGCTTCAATTAATGTTTTATTTTAGGGTACGAGTGCGGAGCAAGACAACCGGTTCAGCAACAAACAGAAGAAACTCCTGAAGCAGCTGAAATTCGCAGAATGTCTGGACAAGAAGGTATGAACCGCTAAATCAAATATTTTGTGTAAGAGATGCACACTTTGTAATGTGTGGATATACCTTGTTACTGGTGATTGTTTTTTAATTATTATTATTTTATTTTTTAATAGTTTACCATGTTGACTAATTTCAAGACATWTGTTTCCTTTTTTCAGACAAAACATGTTCTTAAAGACACGTTTGTAAACACTAGTATAAACCAGTTCACCCACCTTCTCATTAATGTGCTTTTTCTCCTCTATGTATTCTAATTTCTTGCGTTTATTTTTAATAGGTATAATAATTATTAATTGTACATGGTATTTCTGAATATTATTATTATCATTATCATCATTATTATTATTCAAGGCTTTAAGAAATTAGTATGATAAGCTTTATCAAGCTGTGTGAAGCTGACACCCCACCCACACAAAAAATCCAAACAAGTAAGCGGATTGGTTAGTGCTTCGTTTGTGCAGGTTTGTGCAGCTAAAATGAGCGTTTGTGCTGTTGTAGTTTTTGAGATATTAAGCATTATGTCTTTAGCTCATTATGATGTCACCATCCCCCCAGCAACCTCCGAAATTAACCAAAACAGTATACTTTTTTTGTGCTTCGTTTGTGCAGCTTAGTGCAGTAGAAATGAGCGTTTGTGCTGTTACAGTTTTGGAGATATTACAAGTTTTTACTTTAACGCGATGACATCATCGTCCCCYCAGCAHGCTCCGAAATGGTGACGTCATCGGCCGAATTTATAACTGCTAATATCTCGAAAACAAAAGCTGCACAAACGACAGTTTTTACTGCACAAACCTGCACAAACGGAGCACTAACGACCTAGCCCACTTTGGTTAGGTTTTGGAGCGATATGGGGTGATGGTTAACTCTGGATGACCAAAAAATATAATATTTAATATCTCAGAAACCAAAACGGCACAAACGACACTTTGAACKGCACAAACGGAGCACTAACGATTCTGACTATTTGATGGATTTTTTGACGTGGGTGGGGTGTCAGCTTCACACAGCTGCTTTATCAGCCTTGAAGTGTGCTTTTCCCTTTTTAATCTTTGTTTTTACTCATGTGCTTCATCCTTAGGTGGACATGACCAAAGTGAACCTAGAGGTCATCAAACCATGGATTACCCAACGTGTGACAGAGATTCTGGGCTTTGAGGATGATGTGGTCATAGAGTTCATTTTCAATCAACTTGAAGAAAAGGTAAAGTATTTCACTCTTTTTTTTTTCCTCTGTGAGAATTGTTGCTAATGTGATGGCATTGGTTAGCCTGTAAGAAGGGATGTGAACAAATAATTGCAGATCCTAGTCAAACTAAAATTGAAAGGGTAAATTAAAAAAAATAGGTTTGCAACTTGATTTCTGATGAATTTGACATGTTTTGCTGTTATGTGACAAAGTGCCTTTTTATTCAGCAGTCTTCTAATGATGATGTGATTTATGATTTAAAAGGCCTGAACCAATATGGATGTTATACCTTGCATCAGAAGTATAGCACCAACATCTATTTAGCTCTCTCCTGAGCCCAAAGTCTCTGAGCCCAGCTCTCCCTTCATGATGAAGTGTGTGTTTTGAGGTGAGTTTTATACAGGGATCATCTATATCATGTCAGTGAAAGACACAATTGAACAGTGCCATAATCATATTCTCTGTAGGTATTTGTAGTGCTTAATCAGACTGCTAAGATCCCTCTAAAATGTGACTAAATTAACAGGTTTAAACAAGGAAAGATTTAGGATTAAACCAGTTTTTACTTTATTTTATTGTCTTTCTGAAAAGTATTGTCTCACTGACCCTTGATCACAAGGTTCATGTCAAATGCACCTCTGTTCAATCTGAAGTGTACCATGTTACTCTTCTAACCACACTTTACATTGGCTGTTTCCATCCAGTTGTCAAAATACTTTTGAACAAAACACTAATTTGTTGCTAAATAGAAAATTAACTTTACCCGTAATTTCGTTTATTTTTATTGAGAACGTTATCAAAAGTGTGCAGCATTGTTAAAAACATTAGGTGTGGCTTATATAATAAAAGAAAAAAGTAAGTGGAACCCACATCTGAAATAATGAAGACACAAAACTAGTAGCCATTGCTGAAAACAAGGTAAAATATAAACATTTTTATGGATTTTATTTGATCCATGCATATTTTATAATTCTTTTGTGTTATGTTTCAGAGTAGTCATTACTATTCATGTGTAGATTCTTTATCCATGACATTGACGACAAATTAACTAGACTTATTTTCTTATTTTTCAGTCAAGATTATTTTCCCAAGGGTAAAGTGGCCAATTTTTTATCTTTTACACATTTTACACATGACTTATTCTCCCAAAAATACATTAACAACTCTTTCAAAGGTGGCTATGGATTTTATTTTAGTAAAGTTTTTTTTAATAACTTCAAAAAAGGACATTGATGGAAACTTTAAGACATATCAGTGACAAAAAACAAAAMCAAGCAGAGTGCATTGTTTTTGCTAATTATTTAACTTTCAACCACTGGAGGTCAGAAAAGCAAGATTTTCAACTGCAAGGAACAATACTTTTCAGTTTAAAACTTTACTTTTACATTCATTGAATGCAATATTTGTTTTATTATTACAGTAATAAATATGAACTGTGCTCATAAAAACTAAAATATTTAGAAAACCAATTCATGCAAGTCCTTTATCCCATAGATAATTAAAAAAAAMCCTTGTCTTCAAGTTTTATTWAATTTTTTATTGATAAATCACTATAATCCACTGATGCATTAAACCATTTGGTGTTTCAGGACAGCTAATCATTTATATTGTACATTTGATTTGCTGCAAACTTAAAAAAAAATAATAATTACAATATTCTAATAAAAAACTGAATGCAAGTTTTGGCATCTATGCAAACTGGCCTTGTTTAGGACTTTAATTTTTCTAATGTGCCAAAATTTCTAGATTTTTATTTTACTTTTGCATCTGTGTCATTGGCATGATTATTAAAAACATGATTTGTTCTACTTTTTTGTTTTTTCTTACCTGTTGTTGGGAGGGGGTGTTGCTAAAGCTAATTGTAAAGAGAATGCATACATGGTGGAAATAAAGGGTGCTGTAATAAAATTGAGATTAAAGTATGTCTCAATTTTATCACTTGTTAAAATAAAAAAATATTTCATTTTTTGTGTAACTGTGTACTCATTATTGCTTGTTCGTCTCTTGCAATTTAGATAAATGATATAACATTAAGCTCAAGGTGGTTGAGTCTCAAGCAGTAGGGAGGCGGAAGCAAGCCAATGGAGCTCCGTGCCCACTGATCCCACGGGACTCACTGAAGACACCGGAACTGTACTTGCAGTGTTGGGTTTTAAAGCACTCTGTATTGTGGTTATTTGTTTAACCTCTCAAGTGTAGACTGTGGGGAGACTGGGAAATGGGGGGTGAGGGTGGGGTGGGGGTAGTAACATAGAAATGAAAACTAGTAGGCTAGAAAAGAAAAGGGGAAAAACTTCATCAAAGTGCTGTTTTGAGAGATTGTTTGATTTGTTTAGGGTCTTAAACAGTATTATTGCATGCTGTATTTACATGACTAGATATGTCTCCCCTCAGCTAACTCGCATTGAGTTTCAAGGGTTTGTGAGTTCAGTAAAGAATGAGTAAAATATTTTATTTTGTTAAGTGAGCCCAATAATAGACCCAAATATGTTTTTTCTAGTTAGAATAATACATGATTTTGGTAAGGATAACAAAATTTCTCAGGTTTAGTTTAGACATGGCTAGAAGGTGGGGAGCCCCATTTGTGGGACCCTGCCTGCCTCACMCTGATGTTTTCAATTGTTTCAATGGACATTTGTTTTCCCTCTCCCCCTTCGTGTGTATGTTGCAGCACCCTGATAGCAAGATGATGCAGATCAACCTGACAGGGTTCCTGAATGGAAAGAATGCCCGCGAGTTCATGAAAGACCTGTGGCCCCTGCTTTTAAGTGCCCAAGAGAACATTGCTGGCATCCCCTCAGCGTTTCTGGAACAAAAGAAAGAGGAAATCMGACAGAGACAGGTGATAATAACTTAAGTAGTTTTAGAAAATACAAGAAACTTGAACAGAAAATACTAATTAACTGATATGAACAAGTCTTGATATAAGCATGTATATAAAAAGAACAGATTATGTTTTACAAACTAAAAGGATGTGCATTTCTCTGGTAAAGTATTAAATACAACTACTATTTGTCTGGCAGATTGAACAAGAGAAGCTTGCTTCCCAGAGAAAAGGGGATGAAGATAAAAAGGAAAAGGACACCAGAGAGAGGGCTCAGTCAAAGAGTCCTAGAAGGTAGGATTTTGATTTTAGTATATTTGATTATTACAAATTATTTTATTTTTTTATTTACCCTGTTAACATTGTTGCATATAATGTATTAATGCTGCTGTTTAACATTTGTTTTGGTGACAGTGTTGATTTAAAACCATGAGTTGTGAAAAGCCCAGTTGAAATTTTGCTTCCATGTCAGTTTATTGGACCTTGCACTATTATCTTTGGTCAGGCGGAAGACGAGATCACCATCACCACGGCGAAGATCACCTGTAAAGCGGGAAAGGAAACGTAGCCCATCGCGATCTCCAAGACGCAAACCCAGTCCAGTTGCTGAGAGCTCACCTCCTCCACCTTTGCTGCAGTCTTCCACGAGAGTTACACAGCCGCTTGTGGAACCAGATACGTCCGGAAAAAGCCCAACAGAACCAGTCATTCAAGAAGCATCTTCTACTGAGTTAGTGCAATCTTTCCTTTTTGTTTTTGAAGAGGTTTTGTTTCTAAAGCATACATTCAGAGTTAATACTTTTTATTCACCCCCAAACACATTTTCTTCTTCTTCTGCAGAGATGCGGTTGTAGAGTCGGCAGTTGCAGACTCAGTCTCTGAGGTTAAAGAGACGTCCCCAGAAAAACCTCCCAAGAAAGAAGAAAGACCAAGATCTCGTGAACGAGACCTGAGGAGAGAGAAACCTCATCACCGTTCCCGCTCTCGTTCTCATTCCCGCCCCCGCAGACGACGCTCCCGTTCAAGGTGATGTGTGTAAAATGTCTTTTTCAGGTTTTTGTAAAATGAAACATTTTTCTATGGGAGGAAATGGCTTTGAGTTTAGGTTTCTAAGTTTGCTCTCTTCTTTTACATCAGGTCTTACTCACCTCGTAGAAGACAAAGTCCCAGAAGGAGAATGTCACCTCGTCGAAGAAGTCCCCCTAGGCGTGGCCCCACTGGTTCCAGACACAGACACAGGCGTTCTCCTGTCCGCAGGTCAGTGAGGTGAAGGGTAGAATCCTATATTATTATTTTATTTCCTTTTTCTTTGCTTTAATTGACCTAAATGTGTGCGACTAGTAGTGTCTGTGAAAAGTGTTTGTGCCTTAATTCTGATCATTAAATTCTAGGAGACGTTCTCGTTCTGCTTCACCCTCTGGCAGCAGCTCCTCTGGTTCGCGCTCCCCTAAAAAACCCGTGAAGAGAATTTCTACCACACCGCCTCGAAARCAAGTCCATCGTCTGGACACTTCCATCAGCCCTGCGGCAAAGGACAAAAGGTCACCGTCTCCACGAGCAAGAAGAGGCAGAGGCTCTGTTTCCCCTCCCAGGTCATCAGGTACATGTCTCTTTCTGCTTACTTGTTATGTTTAAATATGATCATTTTGTTGTTGTTTATTATTAAACCAAACTTCCATGGCACTKGTCAGAAACTTAATGGTTTACATTTCAGAGGAGGACCAAAATGAAAAGGGGATAGCAGCGGATTCGGTGCAGCAGCGACGTCAGTATCGCAGACAGAATCAACAGTCTTCTTCAGGTAATAAATGTTTTTATGCTAATTTCTTCACCCTTTCCCAACTCCCTCTGTTGGCTGTCATCTTGTCTTCATCATCGCTTAAACCTTAGAAGTGTTCTAACACCGAAACCTTGGTGTCTTTTATTTCCAATGTGCAGATAAGAGCCACCTTAAAACAGTTGTTGATTATTGTTTGATTTGTTTTCAGATTCAGGATCATCCTCTTCAGAAGATGAGGGGCCCAAGAGGCCAAACACAGGTCCTGGTGCCAGAAATGGTGAAGTCAGGAGGAGACGTAGCCGTACRCCCTCACCTCGTAGGCGACATAGGGAAGCCTCCCCAAGGTCAGATATCGAACTAAGCATTATCCCCTAATTTACACTAGAAACAGTTCTGCGGTGCGCAGTTTGCAGCCGTTTGTTTAGACCTCAATTTATACAGCGTTACCTCCGCTCAGGTCCACTCCTGTACAAAAGCACAGAGGCGTGTGCAGGAAATGTGAGCTCGCGTGATAAATCCAGTGATAAATGTGGAATCTGAGCAAAAGAATTCATTCWRCGAAAGACGAACTCTAAACCYAGCTGAAACTGCATCACTGTTGTCTATTTGAAACTTTTGATTTCAAAATAAAATCCAAGTATATTATGTGTGTCTTATGGCTGGGCGGTATGATCTCAAATTCCTGTCACATTATAAATTGAATCCCTTCACAGTAACGGTATATATTGCGGTAGAAAATTATCATGAAAAGCAAAGATAATGTAATTTTTAGAGCATTTATTTTGCAGAAAACTAATCATAATCAAAGCCAGCATTTTTCTGTAGTGCAAATGAACAGAAGTACAAAAGAATGTTTTCTATATATTGCAAAACGGTTTTAACAACAAACTGAAAAATTTCTCAAATTTTCAACGATATTAAAGTAAAGTAGATGTTATAACTAGTACTTCAAATAAAATTGGTCATTTAGACATAAAAAACATCATAAGTTGGCATAAGTTGGCTAAAATGTTATAGTGTGACAGGACCTTAAGCTGCACATAGTCCTAGTCATAAAACAAATTTAGATAACAGGAATGTAAATATGGTGAAGCCAAAAAAATGTCAAATTGGCCTGCCATACAATGAGCTTCTGCCTGTTGAACTTATCAGCTGCTGCGCTCTCATCTTCATCATCAGAGCAGCAGCCGACTGTTACATTAGCAACATGGATTTATGACCGAACGAACATCCACATCCTTTTTTTTTATCTCTCTGGGTAACAATATATAAACAATTTTTTTTTTCTGTCATACGTTCTGTCTTGCTCGTGGAGACAGCGACCGTTCTGTCGTAACTGACAACAGGAAGGTTGAGGGTAAAATTCTACCGTAGGCCAACTTCATATTGTTTCTACCGTATATTGCATATATTGCACATCTCTAGTGTGTCTGCATATTCTGCATTCTGCATGTTACCATCCGCTTCCCAAACAGAATGATACATTTTGTCAGTATTTGTGTATAAATGTATTCATGTATTTATTAATATAGCTAAGATTTCAACATGTTTTGCTTGTTCCTTTTCCTGTCGGTGYGATGTGATCTTTGTAGATTGACTCCGGAGCAGCTCAGGCGTCCGGCAAAAATAGGGTCGAATCTAATTTTGGTGGATTGCTGTCCTCTCACCGCTGCCTCGCAAATATTATCATTGAKTATAATGGTTGCAGAGGTAGAAGCRCAGTGGAGTGAAACCACATCTAGTATAAATTAAGGGTAAATACTCGATTCTATTTTCATGTGTTCTTCAGCAAACRCTTTTGTATTCCTACAGGAGAAGACGATCCCCGTCTCCTGGACGCAGGCGTCGTTCACCCTCTCCCCCACGACGACGCAGATCTCCCTCTCCTCCTAGACGCAGGTATGGTCATATTCTGGCTCTAGGGTTTTGCTATGAAAGGTTTAAATAACATTACTAATTTTCAAAACGCTTTTTTCTAGGTCTCCTTCACCACCACCTCGTCGTAGATCTTTGTCTCCCAGACGTTATTCTCCCCCTATCCAACGTCGCTACAGCCCCTCACCTTTACCGCCACAGAAAAGGAAGATATCAGGTTCTCCCACAAAACGCTCTTCTCCAGGTCCCAAACGACGCACCTCTAGGTCTCCTAAACGCAGAAGCTCTCCCCCACCAAGAAGACGCTCTCCGCCTTCTTCTAGTTCTCCACCTAGACACAGGGGGAGCCCCATCCTGTCCTCAACCAGGCCAAGCAGGGATACACGATCCCCTATTGCAGGTGCCAGGCGTCTCTCTCCATCACCTGCAAACCGCAGCCATGCTGTTAGGCGATCCACTAGTCCCCAGGGGCGCTTTGCTTCCTCCACTATGTCTCCATCTAACCAGAGGAGACAACAGTCCCCTTCACACAGCAGTAAGCTCATCCGCAGGGTGTCTCGCACTCCAGAGCCACGCAACAAAAGGTAAACAAAACACAAGCCTTTGGAAGAATGTTTAGTCATGTTTGAATGTTTTAATACTATTCCTAATCTTTCAACAGAACCTCACCAAGCCCTAAGTATATGAGGAGAGCATCCTCCAGGTCCAGATCAGTTTCCCCTCAACCAGCTGCTCAGAAACGTCCAGCCCCTGCATCTGCCTCCCCATCTCCTACTCGTTCTGCCAGTGGTTCTCCTCCACCCCCAGTCAAAAAAGTCAATAGTGGTTCTGGCAGTCAGTCTCCAGCTAAGGTTTGAACTTGTTGTCAAATTTGCACCATAATTTATTGTATGATAAGAAAAAAGAAATCAATAAAAAAAGTTCTTTATTATAAAACGATGTTCATCAAGTGAAGTGTTAAGATTGTAGCCAATATGGGTCATTTTTACATTTCTTCACTGATTTTGTTACTGGAGATTTGTATAAATCTACATACCGTATTTTTCGGACCATAAGCCGCACCGGACTATAAGCCGCACCCCCAACATTAAACAAAACAAAAAACAGTACACCCAAATTTGCCGTCAAAAAAGTGAATTCAACATCAAAACATAAAAAGCAAACCTTTAGGAATTCAAGTTCGGAGGAATACGGTTCATTTAACTGACCTTATTTTGGTAGTTTTCTTTAACAGTTTCTGGTCCAACAAAACGTCTCATTCATCGTCCTCCAGCACACTGAAACCATCGTCCTCCTCTTCAGTGTCAGAGTCAAACAAGCTGAGAAAAGCTGTGTCACACAGCGGTATCTGTTCAGTGTTGCTTTCCGTGTCGCTGTGCTCCCGGGGTATTGCTGGCTCTGAAGCTGTGGTGGGAAAGCCCTCCTGCTCCAGCATACGTCACTGCATGGGATTCCTTCCCCGGGGAGTGCAATGAGGAAAAAAAAAAGTCCGCGGCTCTTCACTCGACGTTTATCCACAAACTGGTCCTGGATTAAGCTCCAAAGTTTTTATCAGTCAGATTCCACCGTGAAAAATGTCTGTTTTATCCCCTTTTATGAGTTTTTGGCCATTGACTATCTTTAAATCGCTGCTTCCTGGTACAACAGTCGGCTCTGGAAGCGATCRCTTTTTTTTTTCTTTTCTTTTTTTTTGAAGCGAGTGGTTGAAGCAAATGGAGCATAAGAGCCCCCTGGTGGCTGAAGAAATAAATCCATGTATAAGCYGYACCGGTCTATAAGCCGCATGGTTCAAAGTTCAGGAAAAAAGTYGCGGCTTATAGTCCGAAAAATACGGTACTTCTGTAAAGACACAAGAAATCTCACCAAATTCTGTTGTGGCATAATCATCATTTAACAAGTTAACTGTGAACACCGTTTATATTTATATTTACACATAACTAGTAGCATCATTTTTACAAAAAAATGTGTTTGTTTGCAGACTTCGGATGTTGAAGGTGGTGGAAAGAAAAAGAAGAAGAAGAAGGAAAAGAAACACAAGAAAGAGAAAAAACACAAAAAGCACAAGAAGCATAAAAAGGAAAAAAACAGCAGCGTGACTGAGACTCAAGAGAACCGGGGTGCAGAGGAGGACGGTGGATCAAGAAAGGTAGTCAGAGGCAGACAGGGTATTAATATTTAGTAGTAATTTTTTCCCCCACACCTTACCATTCTGAATACTCATGAGTGCATGCTAAACTCTAGTGGTTAATTAAGGCAGATGATGAAATCATACTGGTTAAATATGTCTTCAGTGTTTAGTATCACTGTATTTAGGTTTCTAAATGTAATAAGATCTTTTTTTTCTTTTATTAAGGATTCAGAGAGTGAAGCTGACGATGGTTTGGATGATCTGGAAAAGCACCTTCGAGAAAAGGCCCTGCGCTCAATGAGGAAGGCCCAGATGTCTCCATCGCAGATGTCATGAGAACAAGAGGCTAATGATTTTTCCTATTACTTTTGCTGTTTGTTATCGACCCGGTTCAGCATACAAATTTCTGATTTGTCTTGTTTCTTTTTACTGGTTTGGTACATTCTGGAGAGTTCCCTAACTTCATTTGTCAGATAGTTTATTATCTAAACTGTAAAGAAGCTTGTGTTAATATTTTGAAATTCTTAAGTGGGAAAATATTTAATTTCAGAAGTTTGAGTTGGGCAGGTTAATGATATATTTGTCTATGTACAGTAGATTCCATAGAGAAATGATCGCATGTGCATCGTCTCTAGTGTGCATGAACCACTGACCTTGTGAAGAGCGTAAAGAAAAAACACCTTAAGGTAACATGCTGTTACCAACGCCTTTTCCTTGTGGAAACTGTCAGTTATGTACACCTAGCAGCTGTAACAAAAATGTCCCGTTTCATAATCTGACTTGAGGGAGGTGTTTGGCATCATTTAACCTGCTTTTTTCCAACTTTGAAATTGTCTTGTTTGAAGAATAAAGCGTTTAAGAGTGAACCGTTTATTTTATTTTTTTCTAAACCAATTGATATGCAATTTTTGTTGATATCCATGTTCTGAGCTGTTTTTGTGGGACTGCTTTAGTGTATGATTTTGTATTTAGAAACCATGGCCCTTGTCTTGTCATCTTTTCAGAATTAAAACTTTTTTTTAGGATCAGTGTTATTTGTTTTTATTTTTATGTTTACGTTTCAACAAACATAAAAAATTGTGCAAGAATTGGTGTAATTAGACGAAAKATTAATGGCTCCGCTCCTTACTGTTCTGCCGGCGCATGATCCGGCTAGAAGTGGCGAGAGACATCTGAGGATGCCTTCAATCAGTGACAAATTGGATTATTTATAGTAAAAACCGATTGCGCAAGGCTTCTCTGGAGCCACCATGTGGTTCTATGAGCATCCTCAACCAGACCGAGGAGACTCCCTCCTCGACCCCTCCCACATTAACTGAACGTTTGCTCAGCCGCTGACATCACGCCGTTAAATATTCCCGTAACTTCTTCCCGACGTCGTCATCCTGCATGAGGAGCAGAGAGAAAGATTGAGCCTCGCGCTTCAAAGATGCATTTTGTAGCCTAGCTAGCTTTTCAGACATCATTCAGGATTCAAACAGTTATTTTGAGAAGACCGCGGTGCCGCCTCATTGTTCGCTTTTGTCTGCCAACAGCCGCTCCTCCTCCTTCATCGGGAGGAAAAGATATCCACGAGGTTTTAGTGCTAAAAAAAAAAAAAAAAAAGCGGTAGTGGAGAAAAGAACCAAGCTTTGTCGGGCGTGGTAGCAAGAAAGAGAGAAAAAACTCATCTTTTGTCCAGAAACTTTGAAAGTAGCCACAATGTCGCTGTCGGTTCCACAGAATGGGATAAAGGCGGATAGCGAACCCGTTATCGAGCTTTTTGTCAAGGTAAGACCGCAGTTCAGCCTTTTTATTTATCATTATTTGCTACAACCTATAATACGGTTTTCATTTACCTTTATTTTGCCCTCATAACCGTTTTCTGGACACCTTTTTTTTGTAAGCGACCTAGCCATTTCATATGTTAGGCTAATTAGTTTGCACAGATGGATACATTAGAGGTTTATTTATTTATTTTTCTCTAAGTTTATTTTTTGGGTTGTGGTCTTSTTCTGCAGTGTCACAAGCAGGACGGATGCAACTTTTCCTTGCAGCTTTGGCCTGATCCTGAAAACCGAGCTCGATGTGGTCAGAGCACATAAACTAAAGTAGCATTTTTAACCATTATTTGARCTGATGCATGATGTCCTAAAGTGATAGACTTTTAAAAATAATGTAAGTGAAACTTACTAAACCAGTGCAAAAATTCKTACCAGTTTTCAAAAAGACAAACATTTCAGTCTGTTGTGAATAAACTGCTTTTAGGAATTAAATCACTATTGTATGAATAGTTGATCAAATGTTAAAGACTATCAACTCTGAAACATAAAACCTTTTTATGTTTGACATGCATCTTTGGCTGAGTAGTGATCATGATGAAAGTGGAGGGATCATGTGAATGGCTGTTTTTCTTTTTGCAGTGTGTTCATTTCCAGGGCGGGAAACTGGTAAATGGAGAGGGGGGATATCCTGGAGAGGGGGCTGTTTTTTTGAGTATGTCCTGCATTGAAAGAAAGAGAGGTTGTCAGAGGTGTGTTGGGACCAGAACAGCAAAGGTTTAAGTTAACTTTTATAGTGGAAAAACACCCCTCAGGAAGAAAAAAAAAAACATTTAAAGAGGGTTTTTATTCTGGCAGAACAAATGTGAATAAGCTAACCATTTATTTGAGCACCTTTCACAGCCTGCAGGAGATGTTACATCATCCTGAGGCCTGGCAGGATTACAGTCCTGGCCAACTTTTCCATCTCAGCCTTTCCATTTTAGGTTTGGACAGCCAGAATTGTTTGCAACGTGTGTTTTTCCTGTGTGGAGGCGCGGTGTCTGTCTCCATGTTTTTTGTTATCCACTGGTGTACGCCATGTCTACATGTATTATTGACGACGGTGTTCTCACTTGGCTACATTAAACACAGTCATGGGACACAATGGAAGGCATGCAGGTTGCCTTGGGCACATTTGAGCTGTGGCTTTGTAAACAGCCGATGGCAACTGGCGCATGTTCTCACATGGGGGTGTCATATCTGTTGAGGCGCTGTCATATTTTGAAATCTGGCTGTTCTATAAAATGAACTGCCACAGAGTGTTGTTTTCTGTACAGATCCACCTTCATGTAACTCATTTACCCCTTTAAAACTAGCTGACAAACCCAGTTCTGACAAACTTTGATGAGCTTGCTTTCTTTCTACCTGCAGTGTTTATGGCAACAGTTGTCGCGTTGCCACAGCAACACGGGACACCGTCCTCATCTCTGCTTGCTTTTTACAGCTCTCAATTGCACTTAGATATGACATAATGGCTTTGAAAGGAGGAAGTTCGATCCTTGACCTCCTCTGTCAAAGATTAAGCATAGTTTTGGTCTGATTAATACCTTGTTTTGCATCCACCCATGTTTTACTCATCATTTCMATTCATGACAGGCTGAAGTAGTTTAAGTAAATGTGGTTTCATCGTGTGCTGTAATTGCAAGAAATTTAGGGCTGTGTATTGGCAAGAATTTGGCGATACGATACATATCATGACAGAGGGGTCACGATACGATATATCCCGATATATTGCGATACTATAAGCAAGGCGATATATTGCGATTTTTTTGTCCAAAAATTCTATTAAATAAAAACATCTTACTGGGGAAAAAAAATGAAAAACCAAAATTCTTTGTCTCAGAAAATTCAAATTTTACAGAGATATATTTTGATACATTTAGCTGTGTTCTGCTTTGTATGTATTTTATTTGTTTCATATTTCTTATTTCATCCATGTTTTCAATTATTAGACTAAATTTGACAATAAGTAGTTTAAAAATATATTTTTTGCAGCTTTTAGTTTTTAATATTAATTTACAATATGGTCACCCAACACTTAACAATAGCCTCTACCTCGAGAGGTAGAGTAGCCAAATGGCTGGCTCACTGCTGCCAACTAGTGGTCAGAGGYTGAACTACAACATAAAAATGAACGGCTGGCAGGAAAGTTGACATTTTAAACCTTAATAAAAAAAAATCAATACAGGACTTTAGAATATCGATACAGTATTGGGAAATGAAATATCRCGATATTTCAGTGTATCRATATTTTCTWACACCCCTAAGAAATATTGCTTTAGGGTTAAAACTTTACACGATTTTAAACTTTTTTTCATGAAGTAGGGATGTATGTGATATCGATATGAGTTATTTACAATATAGAGATTGTCTAATACATAGTCTAAATCAAATGTATGCATTATTGTGCATGTTTTCAAACACGGATTACATACCAATAGTACATTAACATTAAAATCAAGACCATTTTGTGTTTGACACCTCTTTTTGTTGCAATAAAAACACCTGTGTTCAGTTTGGTCCTGAACTTGTTTTATTTATTGGTGCGGATAGGGGTCAAGTAATGGCAAACCTTTTTTTATACAACTTAGAAGTCCTGTGTTGGGTGTGTTGTGTTGCGGGTGGAAGAGGCTGTAGCCTCAAACAACAAAACCCTACTTTCTCCACCACAGCAATGGGTTAGTCAGAGTAGGAATGCACRATATATTGACATTAACACCGGAAGATATTGGTCTTTTGTTTTTTAGCAGATAGTGTGTGAATGTGTGTGTGTGCATGGGTGAGCGTCTGAAGTGTAAAGCGCCTTGGGGTCCAAGTGGACTTGATAAGGCGCTGTRTAAGTTCAAACCATTTACCATATATCTTTATTGGTCCGATAAGTAAAACTGAGCCGATAATAACGTTAAATATTGATTTCCTGCTTGTTGCCATTTGTGTTTCTAAATTGGGAGGTGAGATTGTTGGTCGAGCGGTATCTGTATGATCATGATCGTGATAGTGATGCGCATCCCTACTCCAGAATGCAATAAATTCAGTCATCTGCTCTGTGATCCCTTTTKGTCTTTTGAAATATAACCAGCATTGTTAACAAAGTAAATGGACACAATTTCTGTCAYTCACCTCTTTAAAAGATATCCAGCTGACGCAGCACAGGGATGGAGAAAAGCTACACTGATACCACTGAAAAATGAATTGATCGGCACTTTGATTCGATACTTGCAATCAGATTGGGTCTTCTCTAGATTTTATAATATTTTTCATTGTTCTAATCTCCTGAATTTATTCCAGAAAGGCGTGCTGGGAAGGCATTCTTTACCAGCATCTGACCTGACTGAACGGCAGTTAGAATCCAGATGAGTCAAGAGAAACAGGCTTGCTTTATCTCTGGTCGTGTGTTCGTCTGCAGCGTGAAACTGTGCCAGGGTCACACAACGGGCTGCAAAGCATTCTGCTGCCTCCAGATTTCCAAAACTCCTGCCAGTATTGATAACGAAGCCAGTGAACATGCTCAAGAAGTGCTTTTAAGTCTGGATAGCACAAGGGCCCATCTGTGTTTGTGTACGTCTTTCAGGATGGTCCCATGGGCACCACTCAAATGAGAACTGTCAACAATGAGGCACTTCTGTTGGTGGTGCAGAGGATGGAGCACACTGACTTTTCCTCTGAATGCCCTTTCAGATTGATTGTGGAAATGTTTCATGTGCCTCRTGGTAAATTTTAAGAGGTGCAAAACAGGTTTCTTTTTTTAACATTGGGGTAGTGTCTCTTCTCGTCATTTTTTTGCAACCAGTCACGACCCGTGATGTTGTCTTGTGGTGTYATTTTTTATGGAAACTGATATTTTTCAGTCATTACTTCTGTACAGTTAGCACCGCTGCGTTAAATTACATGTCAGGTCGGATGTAACCCCTTGACCACAGAAATAATTATAAGCCTTTAAATTGCCTTCATTCATACAGTTTGACTATTGTTTGATTTGTTTTATTTTAAACCTTTCTTTTCCTCTGGGTGGTATTCTAAGCAATCTGCATTCTCCTTTTTTATTGGGAAATCAATAGAGCAGTTTATTTTTCCCTCTTATACAGCAAGGCTGAAGTCAGCATTATGAGTAAGGGGACAGTGATTATTGACTTGTTTCTCTAGTAAAGTGCGAGCCCTCTGCTGTGTTTTTATTGATGCACTGCGAATTTGCTTCTGCAGCACCTGGCTCGTCACTGCTGCTTCTTTGTTACTGTCTGGTTGAGTAAGTCTCTGGCTGCAGGCCTAATTGATTTGGCAGTGTGTTATTACACCAATTTAACAAGGGACTTTGCAAGGAGTCCTTTAATTTGTTTGAGACCGAAGTTAATTTTTGCCAATGTTAGTAGAAAATAAGTTCAGTTGTTGGTGCAACCACCTTCATGTTTGTTCATGAAAAAAAGCCATCTGAATATAATCCTTTTTTAATATATCAGTCTAAAAATGTGCAGCATTTCCAGTTAAGGTGGAGCTTGTCTCATTTTTGTAGTTCATTCAGGAAGCTGATGGTTTGTGAAACGCTTTTCCTGTAAAGCCGTGAAGAGGAAGGAATAGATCCTATTAGAGAGGGTTATTCAGGATACAGGAGCAATCATAGCCAAACATATGAGGATATGAAGATGAATTAGCATCTGGCTGTACATCTTTCTTATCATATTCAGTCACAGGTGGTTAAAAAAGCCATAAAAGATGACATGACAACATTGCTTTTTCTTTAACTGCATTTTTTCTTTCTTTTTTTACATTTGGGTTTAATTCCAAAAAGAAATTAACTCGTAACACTTTACCAGTAAATGGTGTAATGTTCTGTAATCTGAGAAATTCAACTGATACTCAGTGTAATCATTTTAGAGCTAGAAAAAAATTCAATTTCAACTTTGCCCAATTTTATATTGATTGTAAGAATAACGGAAGGTGCCAGAATGAAACATCCTTCTTCTTAACATTAGCCTTAAGAAATGGTCAAAGAATCATGGTCCAGTTCTTGTTCTGACGTTGGGTTGTGGGGGCAGCAGTTTGAACAGGGATGGAGGTCCAGACACTTTTCCAGCTCTTCCAGGATTATTCCAGGGTGTTCCCAGGTCAGCCAATAGACACAGTCTCTCCAGCGTGTCCTGGGTCTTTCCTGGGATCTCCTTCCAGCAGGATGTAACCCACATTGTTTTGCCCTTACAAAGTAAAGTCAAAAGTTTACAGAGCAATCACATGGTGTATTAACTACCCTCATATATCTAATTCAGCTGCAGTACTGTTTACGCTACCGACATCAGCCAGTTTATGGCATGATGTGAGATAAATATACCTAAAAATCTAAAACCAAAAAGAAGTCATTGGCTATGTTCACACTACAGGCAAATCCGACCCAAATCCGATTTTTTTTTGACCCATCTGACTCGTATCCGATTTTTTTATGACAGTCTGAACGAGACAAATCAGATTTTTTCAAATCCGACCCAGGCCGTTTCAGTATGTGGTTTTAAATCGGATATATATCTGATGTTTTCAAAGTGACTGCAGTGTGAACGCTCATGTCACATTCATCTGACTTTTTCATCAGTGAGGAGGGGGTGAAGGATCGATAAGACACTAACCTCAAGTCTCGCTGTTTAAATCTGTAGCTCCGTGTGTTTACAGCTCCAAAACACAAGTCCAGTTGMTTCATCTTTTTACTTTTCTTTTTCCATGTAGATAGTATGATAATAACGATGTCCAGCCTGGGTCACGGAGAGTATCAATCCTAAAGTTCGATACTCGGTCGATACTTTTTTCCAGCTCGTAGTTTCGTTCAAAATAAAACAAAGCTTCACTGGAGCATCCCGGTCAGAGGCAGCTTCAGATATAAACACTGAACTAAAGAAGCATGTCAGATAATTATTTAATCAGCTCTGATTAAACAACAACTTCCGATACGATGCGCAAAATGTAGCATCCATGCTAGCTCTGTAAACAAACAAGCCGGCTGATGAGATGTCACATCTTTTACTGCGCATGCGTGTCACATCAGTGCTGTGGAGCGTTCACACAGGAGTCTGATACAGGTCACATTTAAAATGTAATGTGAACGTTCACACAAAAAGATCGGATTTTTTCAAAAAATCAGAACTGAGCATTAAGACCTGCAGTGTGAACGTAGCCATTTATTCAGAGACGGCATTCATCCGCTGGCTGATTGTCCATTTCTTGGCATTTTGCATCATGTTACTTATTTTTCCACATTTTTGGATGTTAAATAATTATATCCACCTGCACTGAGCTCTTCAAGACTGCTTTAGATCCTCTGCACTCTGTTCAGCTTTTACTAGTCAATAGATCAAGTATAGAATCTATTCAATGGATTCACACATCTTTTAAAGTTTATTTCTTTGGGAATCTTCTGCCTAGTGGTATTGAAACCCACTGGTTTCCTTTTTTTWAAATATCTTTGTCCCATTTCACTAAGCTAGCTTACATCTGTGCTCTTTATGGTGTGGGGGCATCGGGATCCAACTTTCCACTGAATCAGATTGTTTTCACAGAGCGATCCAACACAGTRGTCATGTCTGACGGGATTTTTAAAGCTTTCCACTAAGTGATGCCTGCCTGAGTCAGAGTCACACCAAGGAGGTGTTGGTGTTTCCAAGTTCCAGCAGAATGCAACACCTTTGTGCAGTCATCTTTCTAACTTTGGTAGGAGCTTTAAATACCCACCCAGCCCAGCCTGAGTCACTCGTCATAGGKCCAAGCCTCAGTGCTGACTTTAAACAAAGTCTGTTAAAATAATTGAGCACATTTGTTAAATGTATTAACAAGGGCCTTKTTTCACCATGWTTTACATATCTTAGCTTGTCATATTCAGTGTCCAAATRTTGTAAATTGGGTTAACACTTTAMAAGTATTTTGTTGACCGTACAAACAACATTTTATGTGTTTGGTATTGAGCCTATCCTCTCTTTATTTTAACAGTTTCCCTTTTTTATTGTTAGAACAGAAAATATGACAAAGTATAAGGCTCATGGGTTTGAATTTATCCCACTCATTATGCCTCCTTAATTTCCCTGCAAGCTGACAAATTACATTAACATTATATATATAAATAACACTCTTCATTTCAGCTGCCGTTCTAAGCCCAGCCCAGCCTGTAGACTTTTCCAGCAAACGTGGAGAGGCGTCGCCACAACGTTACCGTGGCTGCCCGCTCTCAGGCGGACATTCCTGCTTTGTGTCAGAACAGGAGGAGGAAAGCTGCGGCGCTTGTTCCATCGTTCCAGTTCCTTATTCGGTCAAGTGTGGCTTGAACCTTCTGCGCGGTCCAACTAATTTAGAAAATGAAGTGTGCTGGGGAGGGACGTGCATGTCCGCCATGTTGCTAAAATTAGGTCGTTGGCAGAGACTGGAAGGGCCGTGTCCTGCATGAACAGAATTCATTGTTCCTGACTGCAGACGACTGTGACACTGTCTTCAAAGAAGGCGTTGATAAAGTGAAATCTATCTAATCAACGAAAAAATGAAATTCTAAATAGCTCTTGATTTTTGAATATTTGTAAAATGTCACGTCTGGGTTTGTGAGAATGATAAATTGCACTTAATTGAAAGTGAGTCAGTTGTATGGCTGTACATGACCATATATTGTCTGGTTTAAGACGAGGTTTAAGGTTTTAGGTCCAAGTTCAACCTGTCATTAACCTTCGTTTATTACTACTGTCATGTTTATTTATAGCTAAACAGCCGACTAATATTTTATTGCCTAAAATGGGAACACTGAGCCAACAACAGTCTTAATAAAAACATGAATGTACTTTTTCACTATTAACAATAACAAATGAACTCAAAGTGAAATTCAAACTTTTACATTGAAATTTTACACACCATAAAATATCACATTCAGTTTTTCAATCCATAAAAACAAATTCACAGCTTTTAGGTTTTTCTGTGATGGTTGATAACGATTTAATAACAGCGCTTTTAATTAAGGCACTGTCAAACTTCASACATAAATACAAGCAATTGGCGCTTAAATTCTATAATTAAAACATAACTAGTATAATAATTTTACTTTGATTGCAGCAAGTGTAGATTACCTCATCATGATAATAAACAATTGTATTAATCTTAAAATAAGCTTTTAGTTACTGCAGAACCTGACCGTTTTTTATCCAATTGATAGAATGACCGATTTACTAAAATAATAGTTAGCTGCAGCCTTACAGCTGATGAGTGTTGGTCATTACACACATGGCCACATGAGCAAAGATAGAGGGATGACCTCACCGTGTCAAAGATGGTGATGTCTCTTGAGTCYACTGTTTTGAAACCTCAGTGTCCTGAATAACTCCTAGATAACATCTCAGTAATGTAGCCTCCRCTGATGTAAAATTTGAGTCTGTTAGCAAACATCAGCTGTTGCTGAGTGGCTGCTTCAGATTTTATTTTGGTCCATCTGTGATAAGCTGTGGGAAAGATGGTGTAAAAACCTGCAAAATCTGATTCCTTTTGCAAATTCACATAAACACTACGGTAAATATTACTGGTTGCATTTGGAAAATGTTTGTCGTATTAGTTGGGTAAATATGCTTATTTTGTTTTTTCCATCTTGCTAACTTGTGCACATTTGCACATTTAAACACTGATTGTATTGTTCTCTTTCTTGATGTTATTATCTCTAGTTTGGTCTCCTTTTTGTTCCAAGTGCAGTCTTTTTATCCTTTATCCCTTATTACTGTCTTAGTATCTGTTGTGTTCTTGTTCTCTTTCTTGGTATTCACTGTGGTCGGCAAAGTAAAAATTTCATTGCTCAGGGAAACGTATTTCATCTGTGTTTATGACAATAAACACTTTGAATCTTTGTAACGTGCCTAAAATTTGTCAAACAAAAAATGCTTTGTGGTGTTGGTTTTCATGTGGCTCTACAGCATCCTTTCTCTTAACTGTTACTCTAKTTACGTCTGACTCAGAGGAGGATAGTGTTCAACGGGGCATCTTAAACATTTTAAAGCTTGTTTTCTGGTTTTGTCCCTAGAACTGGTATTTCTCTTTTTTAACGTCACTATCAGCTGTTTGCTAAAATGTGCAGTGGAAATGCAGCTCCACCAGAGTAATGTCTTTAAAGTAAGGAAGGCCTTCTTTTTGGAGGGAAGTAACAGGACATTTCTGGAATAGTTTCTCCCTCTCCGAATGCCCAACCCCCCATGACTCCAGAGAGAGGCCCAGGATAAGGGGAGAGGGATAACAAGGGAAGAAGAAAAAAGCAGCTTGCTTAACCGCCCATTTCCTATATACCTTATTATCTACCCTCTCTTTCCTTCTCATGCCTCTTGTCCTCCTTCATATCTGTTGGCAAAACAAGAGAATCCTAATTTCCCTCGTTTCCTGTAATTTCTCTGCTGCAGAGAGTCTGTTCTACTGCAGACCCCAGAGGGTAGGAGCCCTGCTATGGCTCAGCTCCGACCCTAACATTTGGTTCAGGCGTGCTGCGGCCGCCTTTCTCGCCACTTGAGACTGATGAACTCCATTTCAAAGCTATTCTCTCACTAGAAGCACCTTTTTTGATTTCCAAACGACATTCTGTCACAGGCTTTGCATTTTGATCATGGCCCAAAAGAGAACTCGCTTCAGACGGCTCACCTGCATTATTATTCCCCTCCGCAGTGCGAGCTCTTCTTTCTATGACATGTGTTCAGGCCATTTCCATGGGAACAGTTGCTGTGTCGCGTTTCAACCCTTCATTCAGGCTTGAATGGTTCTCGGTAGGTGTTGTTCTGGAGGTTAATCATCCCATTGATGTCTTTCTGATCCTGGAAGAAGAAGTTCGGGCTTTATTTTGTCCACAAACCACAACCGCCTCAAGGCTAGAGTTCTGTTTTCGAACTGATCGTGTAACGTTTAATGGGGATTTTCATTTGCCGAACAATGGCAGTGTGATTTAATCAAAGTGTTTCAGATATTGAATTCAAAAGGGGAGAGGGTTGCGGTACAATGGGAACCAGCAGACGGATCAAACAGAGCCATCCCACTGAGTGTCGCAAAACAGCAGCGAGCCTGGAAGCACTGGACTGGCTGACCTCTGAAACAAAGTCCTCTATTCAGAAAAGATCAGAACATGCATCTCTGATAGGCAAATGTTTATCAAAAATGTTCTACGTTGACTGATTTAATCGTTGTATCAGTGTTTTGTGTAAATCTCTGTTCAGAGACAACATTTTGTCTATCTTTATTTCCCATCTCTCTCAGCATTATCACTTTTTATGGGAAACAGACAGACGTGAGAGAAGGAGGAAATAAAGAGACTGAGGACATGAGAGGCAGATAGACAACAGCTGGCTCACTTGTTTCCCAGAAGCTAACTTACTGGATGCAGACGTTAATTCTAGAGCATCAACAACTATTGATTTTCCTTCTGTAAACAGAATKGCAAACCTCAAAAAGACATGATATCCAGTTACAGTTTAACCTAAAAACCCACAAACTCAGCATGAAAAGCAATGATGTGACTTTTTTTTGTCGATGCACCATGAATTTTAAGAGTTCAGGAGGACACAGTCTGAACAGTTTCRCAGTGATTGCTTTCAAATTCACAACATGCCGTGTTTCATAACCATCTGCAAATTTCATTAAGATCCCTGACAAAACTCAGGTAATCCAATAAAAAAAGGCTTATTCTGCTTTCTGATGTGGAATTCAGATGACTGGGGGTTGAGCAGAGAACAATATGATTTAAAGGGGTAGAAAAACAAGGGAAATCAAAGAACAAAGATGAATGACTGCAGGGAGAGCAGCTGACATCTCTGCCAGTGTTGCACAGATACTGTARCATGTGTAATTACTTGGTGGGGATAGAAAACAACTGCGGTGATCTTTCTCTTTTTTATAGTTGCATCTTTTTCTCTCACTTTGTACCAGATTTTAGCATTTAATATTAAACCATGTGATACCTAATCCCTATAAGGATCCCGTTTACTCTTAAAAGTGCTTCTRGAGATGAATGAAATGATGTGCTAAAGTCCTAACGACAGAGAGGTCCGTTCACCAGTTCCCCTCCCCCCTAAGTTTTTTTTTAAATGAAGGAAGCCTGAAAGTGTTATTATTTCAAATAGACCCTCACTGAGTAAGTGAAGCGAAACGCCCTAAACCTTGTAAAGGTTTCGCAACACAGAAAAATATTTACCATAAGTATTATGGCCTTTACAAGTTTCAACCTCAAGTTTTATCTCTGTTATCAGTTATAGAATACTTGGGGGTCCTGGCTAGTTGAACTGTGTTTTGTGCTTGTAATAATTACCTCTGACTTGTTTTTTCATCATGTTGTGCACYGTGTTGTTAGTAATAAGGCCTGAAACATAACAAAGTAGGTACTCTGCTTCTCTAATTGCCTGATTGTTTATTTTATTTTATTTTTTCAAGGCGGGAAGTGATGGTGAGAGCATCGGAAACTGCCCCTTTTCCCAGAGGCTCTTCATGATTCTGTGGCTCAAAGGAGTCGTCTTCAACGTCACCACAGTAGACCTTAAAAGGTGATTCTATTATTGTACTCTGTTTTTCTGTTGTTTTTTTTTACTGTCATTTATTTGCTTTTAAACTCTTCTTTACTCTTCTTGTTTTGATTTGCTTTCCTGGGCGKGTCCGCAGACATTTCAGCCTTATTGGAACACTTAAATTCGGCCCCTCCTTTAACACCCTCACTGATTCTCTATTGCTTATTTGGATTTCCCATGACCCTTTTCACAGGCTGGAGAAAATCAGAGACAAATAAACACCCAGACTGTGGGGGAGCTATTTTAAGGTTCTTGACTTAACCTACTTCCTGCCTAGATTTTGATGGGGATCATGTTTTTCTGACCACTGGAATCAGAAAAGGGTKATCTCCTGCAGTTTAAACTTCCCTCTCAGCTGCAGGAATATTTACTTTCACATGTGGGTTTCTAGTACCAGAAGCTCCTTACTATAAATCTATCATAAAAGCAGACATAACTGAGTTACTTTCTCGCTCAGCTCTGTAGATAGAAGTGGTGCTTATTTGACTTTTTGTCTGTTTTTTGTCACATCTGCACGTTCAGTTAGTGCCAAGATTAGATACATTTGGATACATTTACCTCACATTTACTGTCAAGCTGGTTGTTGAAACAAACGGTGTAAAGAAGCAGGAAATGTTATTCTATACTTTGTGTATTTTCCCTTACTCCAGCTGCATTGTGTACTTTTTACTTTTAGTTTCTTTGAGGTATGACTCATAGCTGCAATTTTTCTGTGCCATTTGGATTCTCTTATCTTGAGTCAACATAAAATGTTTGTTTTGCGAAAGGAGGCGTGTGTTTGCTATATTTATAGCRGTTTTTACTGTTGAAATTTAACTGGAAGAGCCGGGGATACAAAACATGTTACCGTGAAAGAAAATTCGGACTAAGACAATATACTTTACATAAACTTGAGTCTTTACTTTTTGTTTTCTTCTATCTTCGTGCGCACTTCTCAGTGGTATCTTAGAGGAACTGTACCACACCCCCTTAACATGCCAAAGAGTTGAGGTCATTTCCACCCCTCTTTTGGTGGCCTTAAATGGCTTTTCCCAAATTTCAGCCACCGTGGTCGCAAAAAACCCTCTCGTCTCCATAGAGGTTTGTTTTTGTAGGTGACATTAATATCACTGAGCTGCTGGCTCAGTTGAGTCAGCTGTTGAGTCACTGCTGTGTTTTATGTTGTTTGTGTCCTTTTGAATTCTCAGTTGTGTTCACACAGCTCATTCAACACATGCTTATTTCTGTTTGCGCGGCCGTGTCAGCTGCCTGCCAGCTGGTACAAAGTGTGCTGSTTTGGAGGCTATAGAAAAGAGGAGACGCAAACACTCCTTGAGACAAACACACACACAGATAAAGACAAAACATATGGAGATTTTTTAGATCCACTTCAGCACTTAAATACTTTTCTTACTTTAACAGGAAGCCYGCAGACCTCCAGAACTTGGCCCCTGGCACACACCCTCCCTTCATCACGTTCAACGGCGAGGTCAGAACCGATGTCAACAAGATCGAGGAGTTTCTCGAGGATGTCCTCTGCCCRCCCAAGTGAGTGCTCTCTGATGCATGTGATAATAGGCTGCCACACCTTCGCACTAAAGGCAGCGCACTATTGTCAAGGCGCAGGGCTTTTAAAGGCACTTTGATCATGCGGTGAAAGGGCAGAAGCCTTTTATGGATTTAAATGAAAAATATTTTACAGGTTACCTTAGGTCCTTTTTTAGCCACCTCACACTGCAAAAAACKGAATTTATTTATTTAGAAGGGACAATGCACATTAATCAACATTTCTGTAAATGTGCCAGAGTTAGCCACAGGTTAATTTTCATCTGTTGTCTCTGAAATACTTGATTTGACTCATTTTTTATTTCAAGARTCTTAACAAGTAAAWTTTTCTTACTCCATTGGCAGAAGTTTTTGASTTAATTTGAGTCAAATTTTCAGRCTAACAAGACAAATAATCTTACACATTCTGAAAACAAGATTATTATTCTTACACGATCAGTTCTTGTTTAGTAAATCAGTCTCAAAACAAGATCAAAATGACTTTTTGGCTGATATAAATTTTAAAACTTGGTAAGATGGACAGTTTTTGCAGTGCAGTAGAAAGCAGAACTAAATATTAGTTTCTTCATCATCAGTGACTTTTTTCTTTTTTTTAAAGAAGAAAAAGAGAAGAAAAAAGTGAAATGTAGTGGGA
>NW_013953785.1:40745-44704 GCF_001266775.1 Austrofundulus limnaeus
ATATAATTTTTGTTTTTTTTACGGTCTTAAAGAATGTCTGATTATCTGACATTTTATAATCCTGGAGGTCTTCTTTCACCGTTTTAATAATCTATGTGTTGATTTGTATGCGTGTCGTTCAGGTACATCAAGCTTGGTGCAAAACACCCAGAGTCCAACACAGCTGGTATGGACATCTTCGCCAAGTTCTCTGCGTACATCAAGAACTCCAAACCAGACGGAAATGAGGGTGAGCCACTCAGATTTGTCTCTTTACGCTCACACACACA
The DNA here is from genome assembly GCF_001266775.1 of Austrofundulus limnaeus. Classification (NCBI taxonomy): domain Eukaryota; kingdom Metazoa; phylum Chordata; class Actinopteri; order Cyprinodontiformes; family Rivulidae; genus Austrofundulus; species Austrofundulus limnaeus. The sequence continues at coordinate 41,015 of NW_013953785.1, forward strand.
CACACACACACAGAGGCAGGCAGGTACACCAGCTTAGAGCTGATGCAGAAATCTTTTGGAGTGTGGAGGTAGCGCTCCGGTTGCGAGGCGACCTCGATAGCCCCGCCCTGATTGGTGGCCCTCAGCCTGAATTGGGAACACAGAGCTTTTGTTCTGCTCCCTCCTCTTCACGTTCCCATCTCACCTGAAGCTTTCCTGCAAACCAAACACSGGCCAGGCTGAGACTGAAATGGTGTTGGTTTAAGCAGCACAAATCCTACAAAAATAAAGGCCGTATCAGTGACTTTACAGATAAGATTAGGTGAAAACAGAGTGGAGTCGGTTATCTTTGAAGTGCAGTCAGATTAAAATAGTTTCGGAACCGTGTTTCTTGACCGTATCTTTTAAAATACATCATATCTTGTTTTAGTTGACTGTTCACCTCTTTGGGGAAACTGAACAATGGTGAGCTCAGGTGAAAAAGTCAAGGCTCAATATTATGGTTCAATATTAAACCGCTGAATCATTCATGGCATATTTCCTAACAATGAGATCTGAGTAAAAAGTTGATAAATGTGGAATGAGGAACATCTGTTTTCYGTAAAATATATATTTTTAAAGGAATGCAGGTTATTGTATTAGACCTTTATCACAAATACAAGTTTTGCTAGATGGATAAAGGTGAAAGGTGTGTTTTCTTTCCTTTTTGTAGTCTTACAATGAATGATACTTGATCAAATGCTGCCCYCTTGTGGTTGAGCAACATAGGTTTATCCACGTGCAGTAAAAAAAATTTTCTGCTGCAGCTCTTGAGCGCGGCTTGCTGAAGACGCTGCAGAAACTGGACGAGTATCTTCGCTCCCCGCTTCCTGATGAAATCGACCACAACAGCATAGAGGACATCAAGGTTTCCAATCGCAAATTCTTGGACGGAGATGAAATGACCCTGGCTGACTGCAACCTGCTCCCCAAACTGCACATTGTTAAGGTAGCGCTGCATAGTCTATATGTGAATGGAAACATTTCTAATTTTGTTCCAGATCTATTTCAGATTATTTTATTTTTTTAACCAGGTCGTGGCCAAGAAGTACCGAGGCTTCGACATCCCCAAAGAGATGACGGCCATCTGGAAGTACCTGAACAATGCTTACACACGCGAAGAGTTCACCAACACCTGCCCCAGTGACAAAGAGATAGAAATCGCCTATGCAGATGTGGCCAAAAGGCTGGTGAAATAAGCTCCTCTGTTCTGTAGAATCTCCCTCCTCTGCAGCTCCCCGCGCCTCCATCTCCTCAGCATCTGGACTGATGTGCTCATTCACGAGAAAGAAAATACTCTGGACCCTTTTCCTTCTCTTCCTCATCTAAAACGAACCCCAGTGCTCGAACGCCTTGTTTCCGGTTTTATGAAGGTCTTTTTGTTGTTGTTGTTGTTGTTGTTGAATCAGCAGAGGTCACCCTTGTTCCACCTTTTCCCATTAATCATTCCTCACTTGCCGATTAATGTGTGAGATTTTGATGTGAAGGAGAAGCAGCTACAGAGTCAACAAGTCTCCCTGATAAGTGACCTTCCAGCTGATGTTCTCTCTGTAAGGGAAGCATGGCAGGCTGTTATTTTGAAGTAGCTTCTTCTTGGATTATTATAAAGGTTGAAAAGCTGTTTTTTATTTCATTGTTTTGGCTGGTTTGGAGACGTGAACAGTGTTGAAGCTTCAGTGTTTCTGCCTTCAGTATTTGACAGGGTTACGTAGAAGCTGAAGTTAATCCAAACCTGAGCACCTTGATGCTTTAAAAAAAAAAGGAAGTCTAAATAATTGTAAGTGCAGTTTCAACTGCCTGGTATACATGCTCTGATAAAAGTAGCTCAGCTCCGTAGAATTGTAGGAAGTTTTTTTTTTTTTTCTCGAACCGGCTGCAAGAAGTATAATCTCAGGATTTATACGAACTGAGATTTATAAAATATTCAACCGTATGTAGCTTAGACAAGTTAATGGCAAGCTTTTTTTTCTGTTCTTCACCACATTGCCATGAAATTTGTCSATTTACACAGAAGTGCATCGCCTCTCGTCAGCTAAAGAGGAAACCTCTTCATTTTTATGCCGACTGTAGCAGAAGAATCTACATCTTGAACCAAAAAGAGGCGCGTCGTTCTGCTCACTGTGGATTTGTGGCAGTAAACAAATACAAACTAGAATGAAGGACACTATACAGCGAGGTCATAAAAGGCAACACTAAAGATATTTATGACTAAAACTGAATGTTGGAAGTAAATATGTTCAAACTTTTCTGTTTTGATTCGTAGACTGCTCTGAGGTAGTGATTGTATGTATTAGATCAAAGAAGGGCTTTAGTTTCAGAAAAACATTTTTTTTTCCAATTTGCCTTTTTTCAGATTTTTTGTTTTGTTACAAGACAAAACTAACTAAAAAAAGAAGGAACTGTAAATATTTTTTCATTGCCCTGATCTCACTATGTAAATTTAATGCATATCATCAGAATCTTCAAGGAAAAATAAAGTTTGTAGCCTGCTTGTGTTGGAGATCTAGATAAACCATTTCCAGTTTGCCTTACTTGTTTTCTCTCTGCAGATGTTTAGCAGGAAGGATTTTTTCAAAGATCATTTCATTGCGACTAATGAGGCGTTTGTACAAAGAAAATATCCAAGGTATTTCATGGCTTTTTTTTTTAACCATATTGACTGAATTTAAATAAACTTCTTATTGGCACTTAAGTTGTTACACATCTGATTATTTGTTTCCAACAACAGATTTGATTCTTTTTTTGGCACTCGTTTTATTTTATTAATCTGATTATTATAAAAAATAATAAGCCACAAATTGATTTAGATTCTTTTCGTTTTAAATCTTTTAACCAAATCGGATGATACTTAAATTCTTGGGAGCAATCAAATCTATTGTTTTTGTTTGTTTGTATATTTGAGGGAGGATTATAGGAGCCCGTGGACCAAAACGTGTTTGTTTGCAGCTCAGTTTGTAAGGAATGTCTCGTGTGGGTGTCCACCCTCTGTGGCTTCCACCTCCGCCCGAAGACACCCACTTACTGTAAGCTCTGCCACGTTTCTCAGCCAAGTCCTTACTGTTCCTGCACACAAACAAGTCTATTCTGCAGGGCTGATTGCAGCCAAAGTTTCACAAGAAAGAAAGAAGTGTGGGGGGGGTGCGGGGGCGAGGAGTTTTGGGATACTTTCCAGATCATTAAAGTGTCGTGTTTCAGCCTCAGACGTTTTCTACACCCTGCTCACTGAGACACTGTCTTCACTTGTAACTCATGGGGAGGAAATCCACCCAGACACACACACACAGACGTGTGTGTGTGTGTGTGTGTGTGTGTGTGTGTGGTACGAAACAAACAACAGGCTGGCTATCATTCAGACCACACAATCATTACAAGCAAAGCGAGTGTAATTGGGTAATGTAGGTGAGGCCATGAGGGCTGAGTGGTGTTTTTCAGACATGTTGACTCTGTGTGTGTGTGTGTGTGTGTGTGTGTGTGTGTGTATGTGTGTGTGTGTGTGTGTGTGTGTCTCAGTAAAAGCATCAGTGACAACAGCAGATGTGACAGCTCCATCAGTGCCAAGCAGGACACACTGACCTCTCTGCTGTCACAAACCACAGAGACACTTGTGAAATGTGCACTTTCATCATGTTTTCTCTTTGTGTGTGTGTGTGTGTGTGTGTGTGTGTGTGTGTG
>NW_013953785.1:45704-54585 GCF_001266775.1 Austrofundulus limnaeus
GCTATATCCACCCTGAAGGTTAATCTTGGACAATATCTGATGATCGACTCTTTTAAATGAAACCAGAGAGCGTTGACAGAGAGAAGGTAGAAACGACTCAGTCTGCAACTAAAAATATAAATGGAGGACCTCAGTTTAGCTTGTTTGTCGCACTAGCGCTGAGCTAATGCATATACAAGGTGATAGCGTTGAGACTAACGCTAAAGCTCCATCCATATTTTCAGTTACAGACTGAGTCATTTCTACCTTCTCCTCTCTGTCAACGCTCTCTGGTTTCATTTAAAAGAGTCGATCATCAGATATTGTCCAAGATTAACCTTCAGGGTGGATATAGCTCACTCACACTGAGGACCTATCTGCATCATCATTTACCCAAAATGTTTTGCGTGTAAATAAAATGGCTCCGTCCGTGTTAAAATATATTTTTAAAAATTTACAAAACTAAACAGCCTACAGTATTTTTGCGGTCTTTATTTTACAGTTAAAATATGTTAATCAAATAAAGTCTAAAGTTACAACTAACTGGGGATCTCTTTAAAAGAACACTGGATAACAGGGTAATAAACTAAACCACCATATAGGTTTATTATATCTGTCAAAAATTATTTCTCTAAATTAAAAATTTGCAAGCAGAATTTGTGCCATTTGACAGTTTTGATGTGTTAGTTTATAATTGTTCTGAAATGTGTTCAGTAAACTGTGTTTGCATTAAACTTGAGCAGAAAAAAGGAATGAAACCTTTTTAAATATTTTCACCAAAAGGTCTTCATCGAGATTTTACGCTCGTTAGATTCTGCCATATTTGTTTACCTTTGCAGACTACCACCATCCTAATGTGTGTCAGTCAGGTGACTCTTGCTTCCTCGTGGTTTTCAGCGGATTTTGCCGAGTGCTTCGTTTTCCTGGACTGTGAACCTACATAGACGTGCATATCATTATACTGTATGTAGTAAACCGCTGAAGTAAACTCCTTTCAAACTGCACCATTTTATGTGTCACGGACACGGTTTGTGCCCTACTTGGCAATTTATACATTTAAAGGGGACAAACGCAAAATCCACGTTGTTTTTTTAGCCATTAAGTAGATTTTGTTGTGAGTTTCTAGGAGTGCAGAAAAGTTGTGTAGATATCTTTATATTCTGGTTGCGTCATATTTTCCAACCTGTTCAGTTTTCTCTCAGTTATGTTTTCTGAACCGTTACGTCACAGTATTTGCAACAGAACTTCTGAATAAGGTCTGGACTTACCAACTACAATTTGGTGGTCTTCATTGCCCTCCTGCTCTGGGTCAGAACATCTAAGACTGGACGGACACGTCTTCTGTTGTTGACGTATTTTATCTATCGACGGGGTGCGAGGCGCCTCGTTTGGATTTAAAGAGACAGTCCCAAAACGAGTTGATCTGAGACACGCCTCAAAGGCGGTGAAAAGGGCTTGTGGAGTTACAATAAGGAGGAATTCAGCTTAGTGATGTGTGGGTTTATACTGAAATATCAATACCATCAACTAAACTTAATGCACTAATATCTAATACTGAAATATCAATGCTTTGATGCTGCCATTATTTCAGTACTGTATATCATTAACAAGAACACAGTGGAAAATAACTGAACTATTTATCTTGGAGGGAACTACTTTTTCTTCCACCTGGGTAAAGCAGTGGTACGGTCATTCAGATGTTACATGTTCAGTATTTACATGTTATGTTTGTAACGCCATTTTAAGACTCAAGTTTTAATTTATAAAGTCATTGTTGGTAATCAAACGATAATTTATTTTAATGTTTTCATTATTTTTCGTTATTTTGTTATTGTTAAAAACAATTTTCACATATTTTGTGTCCTCTGTTTGGTTTTTCTGTTGCATCATCTCATATTGTAAATGGGGAYGCTACATCAATATGCTTTTTAAATTATTAAATAAATTTCTCTGATGTTTTTATTCTTTATGAAGCTGTGAAATACGTTTTGAATTAGATACATTAGGTGTATTTGCACAAAGTATCAGTATTGGATCAGTATCGTTGATACCAGCCTGAGTTTCACTTGTAATTGGACAAAAAATCAGTGGCATTGAGCATCACTGATTCAGACCAAAATATCACAGTTATACTTTATATAGACGCAACTGAATGATTTAAATGTGAAAAAGGAGGGTTTAAAAGCACAATGTGTCTCCTTTTAACCGCTTTGAGTTTATTTAAATGTTCAGCAAATACTATGTATGACCCAAATATTCCATTTTACTGTGAAATTTTTGCTGCAGATCTTTTGAACAACAGATGAACAATAACACGAGCGGGCTCCTAATTTTAGTGGGGGGTTATTAAAGAAAAGACAGGGATTAAGTGAGTCAAATCCACTCAGGAAGATCATCCAAAATTGTAATCTGGATTCAGAAACAGCAAGTAGCCTCTTTGTCTCAGGACCTCATGCTGAAGGCCGCCGATTTGAGATTTAGAGGCTTAAAAACAATCAAAACCTCAGTTGTAATGACACAAATACACGCAATTTAAGTAAAGGGCCATATCCTTGAAATGAAAATTAGACCAAATATATTCTGATTAACTTACCTATAACGTTATGTTTCTGCCAAAGAAATTACTTCTGCTTTGTTGACAACAGACCAACCTGTGGTCTTGTTGCCTCCCTTTCTATAGGAATGAGGCCACATTCCTTTAGAAGGAGCTGATTTAAATATTCTCCTCTGTTTAAACACTTCAGAAGGTAGCGAAGGAATTTGCCCGGGGCGTTTCAAACTCAAGTATGAACAATCCTCAGTAGTTTTTTGTTTTTTTTTTCCCCTAGCAGGCCACAATGACCTACAGACACACTGAGAAGCTACCAACAATTTTTWAAATTGGATTGTGCAAGAAGTAAACAAAAATGGACGCCTATTATTTTAGAAGTGCCCATTGCAATAAAGGCAACTGTGCGCTTTCGGTTTGTATTTATGCTCTGATTTGTTGAGCAAAGTATAAATTTTGTTTACACTGAGTGCTTATTTTCAGAATTGCATTTTTATAGATGCGCTAGAGTAAATTTTCGAGCTGCGACGTTTGACTGTTTTTCATGTTTGCTAGTTTGAGCTGTGGTTTCAGTTCGCTAACTGCCACCGATCATTATGATCTGCAGCGTTTCCATGAAAATTCAAAGGAAAACAAAAGGTAAGTTAAGCGTAGAGGGGGCTGGGAGAGGAGGGAAGGAGCATGCCATTCAGACAATGCCATGCGCGGGAAAAGGAGGGTGGAGAGAGAGAGGCGGGGTTGTGGGAGGGTGGCGGGGTATCAGGAGAGGAGGGGTAAATGGAAGTCTTTTTATCTCTAGTTTCCCACATCCTGTGAACGACTGCAAACGCGGCCACCCAATTTGAAAGAATGAGTGGAATGCGCCCCCCACCCCCCTCCTCTGCGCCTGCTTTGATGCGCAGCCAGCCCAGAGAGGCATCGTTAAAATAAAGAGCTGCAAAAACCTGGAGCTCACAATGAAGCCCAGCCAGCAAACTGCTGGGTTTAATGTGAAAACGATCAGGTRAATGGCGGCCTGTTAAAAGCTGTCCGGGGCTGCGTGCATGTGTCTGACTTTGTGCAAAACTTTGTCTTTATGTCTCAGAGCAGCTTTGAACAGAACAGGAAAACCTGCAAAACAACAACAAACAGGAAACGTTTATGTTGACAAATGCAGTTGCTAAATGATTGTAACAAATAATTTACATTATCAAGATATGTCAGGTCAAAGTTTGATTTTGTGCTGCAGGGGGCTATTAAAATTAACAGGACAAAGTTGATTTGAAAGTAAACAAAAGTATTTATGTGAATATTCTTCCTTTTTTCGCTCCTCCTACATGAGTATTTGGCTTTGAACTTTGAGTTTGCATTTCTCTCCAACATGAGTTCATTATTATACATTATTGTAAGGCTTTTTTTTTTTTTTTTTTTTTTGGCGCGTTTTGATTCCCGCCACGTCTGTCTAGCCCGGCCAGGCTTCAGTCTATTTTCATTCTCTGATTGACGTTGCTTTTCGAATGCGTCCCCGCGCTCCTATTGGTGCAGAGAGCGGAAAGAGGCGGGTCGACGCGCAGACGTCACCGCCCACGTGACCGCACTCTTACTACGGCTTTATAAGCGTCCTGCCCCCCGCTTCTGTTTCCAGGAGCCGGTGTCTGGCCGAGGCATCGGTGTGTGTTTCTCTCCCTTTGTGCTCCGCGCGTCTTCATTTCACTCCTCTGTTTACAAATATTACAAGGAACGGTGGTTTTGCGTTGAAGAATTCACAACTCGRTTTTATTTTTTATTTTTATTGTTTGGCTGCTGTTTCACCCGGAACCACAACAACGACGCGGGATTGTCTTTTTCTGTCTGGATGAAAGGATTCCTGCCGCATTTTCGTCCTTCCTCCAACGTGGACTTTTCCACCAGAGTCACGCTGTCGGAATAAAAAAAAAGCCACACGGAACCGGAGAAAGGACCGACTGTTTGCCTTTTTTTGTGTGTGGATTAAAGGAATGCTGCTGTCGAAGCTGGCCCACATCTCCGCCGTAGATATGCCGGCGAAAATCCAGCTCCAGGTTCAACAAGGTTAGACGCCCTTTTTTTTCTTCTCTCGTTTTGCTGTGTTGTCTATGGAGGACGTGGCTCCCACACGGGCTCGCTTATATATTTTTAATACGCTTTTTTGCTCAGATATCAAGCCGAAGAGGGTATTTTTGATCAGGCGTTTACCGGGTGTACCTATTTTCTGTTCGCAGTGAAGGAGAAGGAGCCCTTTGAGAAGCTTTATCAGGTCGGCGCCGTGATGGGCAGCGGCGGCTTCGGCACCGTCTACTCCGGTACGAGGACATCCGACGGAGCTCCGGTTAGCACTCTTGTTTAATTACCCTCCTTTTTAGTAAATATATGTTTTTATGTTTAATCATTGCTGGTGTCTAACGCGGTGTTTTGTTTTGCTAATGCTAGGTCGCTGTCAAACATGTCGCGAAGGACAGAGTCACGGAGTGGGGAGAGCTGGTAAGAGACATTTTGTTCCTTGTTTATATTTACGTGCAAAACGGGTTTTAAATCGTCACGAATCTGTTTGTGTGCGTTGCGAMGTTGAATTCGGCGCTATAATGTTGTGTTTGCGGCTGTTTTTGTTGCAGCCCAGCGGCGCCCGGGTGCCTATGGAGGTCGTGCTGCTGAGGAAAGTGGGAACGGGCTTCCGCGGCGTCATCAAGATGCTGGACTGGTTCGAGCGGCCCGACAGCTTCATCATCGTGATGGAGAGGCCCGAGAACGTCAAGGACCTGTTCGACTTCATCACGGAGCGGGGCGCCCTGCCCGAGGAGCTGGCGCGGAGCTTCTTCCGCCAGGTGCTGGAGGCCGTGCGGCACTGCCACGGCTGCGGCGTGGTGCACCGGGACATCAAGGACGAAAACATCCTCATCGACCTCCGCACCGGCGAGATGAAGCTCATCGACTTCGGCTCCGGAGCCCTGCTCAAAGACACCGTTTACACCGACTTTGATGGTGAGCATCTATTATTATTACTTTATTTTTATTGATTGATTGCTTCAGAAAAGTACCATAACACATACATTATGTATTCACAAAATGCCAAAAAGAAAATAAAACCAATAACAATCAAAACTAAGAAGAGAATCACAAAAAGCAAAAATCTTAAAATAAAACAAAATACCCCCCCCCCACACACACACACACACACACACCTTTAGCCCAAATAGTTATGTGTGTGGCCTTGTGTAACAGAAACTCAACAGCTTGTGTCACCCTCTCCATAGCTTTAATTTGTCGCCCCCTACCTGAAGGAAGTGGTATTTTTACAACTCAAAGTTTGTAAACAAAGTCACATGTCTGCTCCCCCCCTCCCTCCCACGCATGAGCACAGGCAGTCAGGCACCTGAGCTCAGATAAAGGCTTTATTCTTTTATCTATCCCCGCAGCTCTGTAGCTTGTTTTATTTTCACTGTGACAGATCAGTAGTTGATCTTTTTTGTGTTCTTTCAGCTTTTAAACGTGAGTCTCTTTGTTTGTTGTCCGGCAGGCACAAGAGTGTACAGTCCACCCGAGTGGATCAAATATCACCGCTATCACGGGCGCTCCGCCACAGTGTGGTCCCTGGGCGTCCTGCTGTACGACATGGTGTGCGGGGACATCCCCTTTGAGCACGACGAAGAGATCGTGAAGGCTCAGGTTCTTTTCCGTAGGAGGGTTTCAGCAGGTAAGCTCGCCCCGACCGCCTGAGCGTCCACGGTTTTTTGTTTTCTGTTCTCGAGGACTAATGGGCCCCCCCACTCCTCTCCCTCAGAATGCCAGCAGCTGATTAAGTGGTGTTTGTCCCTGAGGCCCGCCGACCGCCCGTCCCTCGACGACATCCTCAACCACTCGTGGATGCAGAACACGGCCCCCTCGGTGGTGCCGGCCACCGTGCAGACGGGCGCCGTGCAGGCCGAGAAGACCACGGCGGAGATCCGGCTGCACAGCATCGGCCTCGAGCCCGCCGCCTTCACGCCCACCCCCGTGGCCGTGGCTCGGTGATGGCAGCGAACCGGACTGTGCTGATTCAAAGAGACTATTGCAAAAAGGAAAAAATGAAAATGTAATAGACTTTTTAAGCATAGAGAGGGAAAACCGTAGAATGTGTGCGAGACCACACGTTCCAGTGGGGGCCGCGGCGGACCGCCACCCTGTGGTTTTCTGGTTTTAGCCTCTCCAACTCAGCTGCTTGATGCTGATCAGCTGCTGACAGCGCCACGGTACCGTCCTCGCCGGACTCGGACGGGGTCCGCGGGTGTTCCTCGATCCGTGTGAGAGGGCGAGCGCCTGCGCCGAGCGTGCTGGCGTTAGCGGGCGGTCCCGAGTGACGTAACGACATCCTGCTCTCTTCCTGTAGCTCTGAAGAGCCGAGGTGTTTGTTAAAAAAACAAAAAGTGCCTTCTGTGAAACTGTTTAGGTGGGGAACCTGAAAATACTTGAATTTGTTGTTGTTGTTTTTTTCGCGCTCTCGAACACGACTTTTTTTGTTGTTGTTGTTGTTGTTGACCGTTCTTTCCTCTCGCGGGCCTAGATCAGTAAAGCCCACGCCACTCACAACCACTACCATCACCACTACTCTTAATGTCATTAGCAAACAGACGACCTCATAGCTCCGGCAGCGACTCGTGCAGACAAATCGTTCAAAACAAGAGAGAAACACTGGACTTACCTCAGTCTATTTGCTTTTAGCATCACCTCTACTCTACGACCTGTTCTCCTACTCATTCACGTCAACCTGAACGCAACACAGCAATGCAAACGTGAAACACACGAAACATCCTCTGCTCTTTGAAAAACGCTTCTTTTTCACCGTTTTTTAAACCGTGCCTCACACAGGTCTTAAATAAAACACGGGCGACAAGAATTGTAAATAAGAAAGATATTTATTAAAGCTGTGACTCTGATCTCACAGGCAATGAGTTTTGTTTTTGTTTTTTTTTGCAGAGTTTATTTATTTATTTATGAGAGAATATTTGGCTGTTTATGAATGTCTATATTTCATTCCACAGTCACTGAAGGACCCGCAGATTATTTAAGACAAAAGCAAAAGTGGATTTTTTTTTTAACCATATTTATGGCTTGATTTGTTTTTCTTTAAAGAGCAAGATGTGTGTGTTTGTGTAAATAAAGTGTAAATAGTCCCAAAGCACTTCTGTCTCGATGTATGTAAACATCTAACGTCTACTGATGGTAACTGGTGTCGTGCTGTCTTCTGAATGGTGTGTGTGTGTGTGTGGTGTGTGTGTGTGTGCGCGTGCGTGCGCGTGCGTGCGCTGCATGACCGCAGCTTGGATTGTCATTTTTTGTTTCATTCACTGTGTTAGAAACTATTTTTTTATGATTTGAATAAATATTTTTTTAAACTGAACCTTGACTCCTGCAGTTCTTCCTATGATTCTTGTAAAAAAAAAAAAACCTGTTTACTATGGGATCCATTTAACGCCTACGGGTGAGTTTAGTGGGTTAGGAGGTTATACAACTTCCTGTTTTGACTTTTTTTTGTTTGTTGAAAAACAGTCGATGTGTGAAGCTGATGGAGCGATAAGAGCAGATGGTTAAAAAAAAAGGGGGCAATGAGTTTATTTCGTGAGAAATACGAAACCAGGTTTAGTTTTGGTGCTTTTTTTTCAGTGAAACAGGCCTCAACACCCAAACTGGCATATTTTCTCTGTTAGCAAAATATCTCCTAAACCACAGGATGGATTTTAATGAAACTTGCAGGAATTGTTCATCAAACAGCTATGAGTGATTTTTTTTTCCAAAAGTTATTTTAATTCACACCAGTGCCCCATAGCCAATCCACATTAACCTAAACATAAATAATACGTTTTACTTGAAGGTGCCTTTCATGGCACTCAATGACACCATACAATTAAAATACAATGCAATAAAACAAAATATCTTAGCCTACATAACAAATAAAAACATGTCGTAATAAAAAAAACTTGTGGTTATAACTCGGTAAATTTGACAAAGTTTGAGCTAATATTCGGTGGGATGCAAAATTCTGGGATACAGAAACTAAAAGAAAAAGAGACGATGCAAATATCAGCTAATAATGCTGAACCTGATGCATCCAATGTTACACTGCAGGGCTTTTACGGAAAAATATGCATTTTTTTTATTTATAACACGAGTTTTGCATCAACATCCATCTTTATCAGCTCAAAGCTGCCGTTTGTCTTCCTAATAAGCTGCAGAGGCTCGTGTGGGTTTGTCTCCGAGCAGTGAGAGTGACCGACAGGCTGCGGCCCATCAGGAACCTGTTGTCTTGGATAGAGAGGAGTTGTAGGTTTAATCAGTGCTGGGGCTCCCGGGGGAGGTGTGTGTGTGTGTGTGTGTGTGTGTGTG
>NW_013953786.1:0-1116 GCF_001266775.1 Austrofundulus limnaeus
CGTGTGCGTGTGTGTGTGCGCGCGCGCGTGTGCGTGTGTGTTTATTTTTTCTTTTGGAAAAAAAATTATTTTCTCTTTTTTATTTTGCATTAATTCTTTTTTTTTCTTTTTTTTTAAAGCCATGTAACCTAAAAAAAGTTTTAATGATTTTTTTAAACTACACTCTACTCCTCAAACATCATCATCACCCCACCACCACTCCTCTCCGCTATCCACTTCTGTGTAATATCAGCAAATATCTTGCTGAAGAGCTAAACTTCTCTGGAAAGCAGAATCTGACATGAAACCATTAAAGTTGCATTAGCCTGAAGTTCATGGCTCAGACTGCAGTGGCATGTTAGCAAGAGTAACTACTGCAAAACACACTTTTGCTCTCATCAATATTACATGACTGCTGGAGTCCTATCAGTTGCAAATTACATTTCAGATGTATGCAGAGTAATGCACGTGTCAGGCCGGCTCACTTAGGCACGTGTTGTCGGTGAAGAGCCGCAGGAAGTTGATACATTCCTCCTCGTTGTTCCCACTGCCCTTGCAGGTGCACCACGGAGAGATGGTCCAGTTGGTGAAGCTGTTGTCGACATAGTTGGGGGTCATTTCTGTCCCTGCGAAGGTATTCACACATAAACACAATGCTCATTAGGATGGCTATAGGTCACTAATGGGGAATAATGGACTACATTCAGCGCAGCTATGTAAAATCTGCAGCCGAATATTAGTCACAGGAAAGCAGTTGCTCTGTTTGAGTTTACAGGAACAGCGCTGGAATGCTTTATTTAGATGAAAAGAGGCCATTGCGTTATAAATGTATTTTGCAAAGTAGTTGCTTTAGGAAGTGTTTGCCCTGTCTGAACACAACTCTGCAGCAACAAAACATTTTACTCTTCAAATGTCTCCCTCTCTGTGTCAATGCTTTCAGCGGGAGTCATAAAAGCATTAGCTGCACTTTGAGTAACATTTTTACAGAAAAATAAAACAAGAAAAAAATCCAGGAAGCGTTGTGGCATAATACCACTTCACACTGCATCATTTATGACAGATGGTGGTGAGGCACTGACTGATGCTGAAATATGGACACTTCAGCAACCATTAAGTAGCAGCAATATATTATATATA
>NW_013953786.1:2116-43753 GCF_001266775.1 Austrofundulus limnaeus
GTGTGTGTGTGTGCGCGTGCGTGTGTGTAAATCTGCATTTACAATTTTTTCTTTAATCTAAAGACGTTGCCTCCACAATATCACCTAGGTGCCAATAGGCTAAAAATAGAAAATATACATGGACCATTTTGTCACTAGTCACAATATTTGCACAACATTTGTTATGAGCAAACAGATGGTCGACAAGTGTTTTAATTAAGTAAACACTCTCTCAGTACCTCAACCTCCTTAATTTACACCTGGTACTAAACTGATGTCCAGTCTGCTGGTAGAGATATCAGACCAGGTGGAGAAAAAAAATAAATAAATAAAATAAAATTGTCTAAATCCTCATGCTGGTCCCTGTGATAAAACTAGACCAAACTCATCCATCATCATTTTCTTCTGGACTCTTACAAACATTGTCCTTTATCCAAATATGTACCTGAATTTCTTTTGGATACATTTGTTGATTCTGTAGCCCGTCAGTTTTGCTCCCACCCTTTTCTGATTCTGAAGTCATACTAGAGTGACCCACAGCTACATACTGACCGATGAGCCGCGCGTAAGAAGCTGAGCAGGCGTCGGGATTGTCTTGGTTGGGACAGGTGCTTCCTGGGTGCGATGTTGTCCAGCAGTTTGCAACATAATCAGCCAGTCTTGACCTACAGATAAGAAAAAAAAAGAAGATGGGTTGAAACAGATTTTTCAGATCATCCGAGGGGTTGCTTTGTGGAAAGGTTATGAGCGAAAAAATAAATAAAAAATAGCTCCTTGAATGACCTCTGTTTGGCAAAATAAAGATTAGCTCTGATTGGAGTAACATCCTAAAATAATCATACACTGAAAAAATAATGTTTAAGATTTACTTGAAAAAATCCTATAAACGATTTGCACTAACGTTTGTTAAGTAAATTTAAGTGCTACAAATTCATGTAATATTTACTCATCGTTATCTAGTAAAAGCTATTAAGAATAAAGTTAAAGATTTGTGAAAAAATCAGGTAAATTTTACATAATTTGCTCAATTAAATCTTGTAACATATACTTCATCAAATTAAGTAAAATTTACCGTATTTTTCGGACTATAAGCCGCAACTTTTTTCTTGAACTTTGAACCATGTGGCAGTCCAGGTTTTTTAGAAAGGGTTTTTTTTTGGAGGACCAGGAAGAATAAATAATAAAAGCGTTTTGTTCCTGAGTTCTGTCTTTGTGTCCTCCTTAAATGTGTTGTGACCCCTCCTGTGTTTCAAGGGGCCGTAACAGTGGCTTATACGTGGATTTTTTCTTCAGCCACCAGGGGGCTCTAAGCCAGAGATGGGGGCTCTTGTGCTGCATTTGCTTCAACCACTCACTTCATAAAAAGAAAGGAAAAAAAAAGAAGAAAAAGGCGATCGCTTCCAGAGCCGACTGTTGTACCAGGAAGCAGCGATCCGTAGTCAATGGCCAAAAACTCATAAAAGGGGATAAAATAGACATTTTTCACGGTGGAATCTGACTGATAAAAACTTTAGAGCTTAATCCGGGACCAGTTTGTGAATAAACAACGTCGAGTGAAGAGCCACAGACTTTTTTTTTTCCGCATTGCACTCCCTGGGGATGGAATCCCATGCAGTGACGTATGCTGGAGTGGGAGGGCTTTCCCAGCAGCTCAGCTCGGGGGAACTATGAAAGGTCAGTGCGAAAACGAACGCCGAACAACCACATGACGGCGCGTCGACCGGTCGACAGCCGAGCGACCATACTGCCAGCTAAGCCGGAGGTGTAGCGCCATTTTGTTTTAGCTAGTAGCAGACACGACATGACGGATCTTCGACAGACATGACATTGGACAGTATGCGGGCCCACATCACGGATTCGGTGAAAGCAGCCATCAAGAAAACAAACTCAATTCCTGCTGTTATTCCTGGAGGTACAACAAAGTTTTTGCAACCCCTGGACATCAGTGTGAATCGTGCATTTAAAGTAGCACTCATGGGTGAATGGGAGGCTTGGATGACTGACGGGGATAAATCATTCACAAAAACTGGCCGAATGCGAAGAGCGTCATTTCCTGATGTCTGCCAGTGGATCCTAACAGCGTGGAGCCGAATGAACGAGTCCACCATCACCAATGGGTTCCGAAAGTCTGGACTGCTGCGTGAAGAGGGCACCACAGCTTCAGAGCCCCGGGAGGACAGCGACACAGAAAGCAACACTGAACAGATACCACTGTGTGACGCAGCTTTTCTCAGCTTGTTTAACTCCGACACTGAAGAAGAGGACTTCGATGGTTTCAGTGTGCAGGAGGACGATGAATGAGACGTTTTTTGGACCAGAAACTGTTAAAGAAAACTACCAAAATAAGGTCAGTTAAATGAACCGTATTCCTCCGAACTTTAATTCTTAAAGGTTTGTGTTTTATGTTTTGATGTTGAATTCACTTTTTTGACGACAATTTTGGGTGTACTGTTTTTTTATGTTGGGGGTGCGGTTTATATGCTAATGTTCACGGGTTTTTTTTTTTAAATGGCGGGTGCAGCTTATAGTCCGGTGCGGCTTATAGTCCGAAAAATACGGTACCTGATTTATTCACAAATCTTTAACTATATTCGTAACAACTTTTACTAGGTAATGAGTAAATATTACTTGAATTTGTAGCATTTACATTTACTTAACAAACATTAGTGCAATTTTTTACGAGGATTTTTCATATAAATCTCAAGTTTTTTTAACAGTGTACAAGCGTCAAGCACAATATTGTAGCATATCTCACAGCTACAGAGAGAGGTGTGGCTCTTGATGTAGTTCAAGACTTCACCACCAGGTGACAGTTTTGAAGATACTTTATTGGATTCTTTTTCATGAACAAAACAGACAAAATGAAACTCACAGGTCTTATTAATGACTAGGCCTACCACTTCTGCTGAACGGTTTAACACAAGCTAACAAATAATGAACACACAAATTAGAGTAACAAAACAGACTAATTGCTGACATAACGATGCTAACCATTTCGCTAAAATGATTTAACAACAACAAACATGAATCCTACCCACAATCCTCCACTGCAGTCACATGACAAACAGCCAAACACAGCAGAATGCTACAATATGCATTCCCTGTTCCCTGACAACTAAATATCACCTACGTCATGCCATCAAACTATTGCACACCAACAAATGGATTCAAGCAAAAGAAACCGGACAACTTGTGTTTCATTTCGACCATGTCTTGTCCTCTTCTTGAAAAGTGAAGCAAGGGAATGAGGAGCAGTAGCCTTTGTGTGCGCATGCGCCCTCAGTTTTAGCCCAGAAGAGTAGAAGTTATTTAATATATTCATGTTTATGTGCTGTCCAGAAAAAGCATTTAAATATTACTGGTAAAATAATATTAACATTTACTTTTTTTGTACAGTAATATTGATAAATAATATAATGCGTATTGTTTATTTTGTAAATTCTAGTAGTTTAGAGATTTTGACATTTTTTGTAAAATTTAAAAGAATAATTAAATAAATGTTACTACACCCAAAAGTTTGTTTTTCAGTGTAGTAACTTAAACATCCACTATTTTAGAAAATTTTAGACTGCCACCAATCTTGCAATATGTGAATACTTTGGCAGAAATGATAAAATCTTATAATATTCCTGCCCCAGGCTGCACCAGAACTGCTCCAACTAGTTGCTGTTGCTTTTTGCTCTTGCAAATACCCATAAAGTTCTGTATGAATAACTGTGTAATGCAAAATTGATGATGATGTAAAGCTTTTAAAATAGCATTAGCATGAACCGCTTATAAAACTTTTGAGATAAGACTAAAGTAATCCACTTTGGTCTTGACCCCTGGGCTTAAGCTCATCATTCCAGTCAGAGCAAATATCTTCTCCAAACCGAGGCCGCTCAAAGACCAATCTAAGATATTAATTGTTCGTAACCCTTCCACAGAAGCCCGCTTCAAAAGATCTGAAGTGTCGCTTTGAGCGGATGACAGATGAACAGCACACACGGACATATGCAGAATATCAAAGGATCGGTTTTAATTTTTGGCACTTTTTTCTTTCATTAAAGAGCAGCTGCCAGTTGTGACCAGCATCAAACTATATGCAACATCTGTCTCCAGGCTGCCACAACAGGTGCTCCGAATAGCAATCAGTTCTCACTTCTGCCTCGCTACCAACGAGCCACCCAACTCGTTTAATGACACGCCACATCGTCCTGGTGGTAATGCACGATAAGGGTGCATTTTGGATGCCTTTTTCATGCTTATCCTGATCATCTCAACATTTTCCCAACAGTCACCTCCACCAGAGAGTAAGAGGGGAGAGGAGGGAAAAAAAGTTTGTTTTGCCTAATTGTGTTTGTGACGGGAGCTTTAGGTCTGCGTGGGCCCCCAGGGTGGCACTGCTAATCCACTTAACTAGGAGTACCGGTAAAAAAAAAAAAGAAAAAAGAGAAAAAATGTGTGATGTTGCCCTGTCTGTGTTACTCACATCACATTGCACATTTCTACCTCTGTCTTCCTTTTCTCTGTCAGGAGTCATTCACCCTGACCTGCTCCGACCACGACGTTCAGACGGAAGGAAGCTCAAAGAAACTCAAAAATCCCTTCGGCTATTTTGTTGTTCGCGAAAAGGAACACACAGGAATCTTTACACAACAGAAAGGTTTTAGTGAATGTGGCTGCTGTGATGTGTTAATGCCTGATAAAAACATGATTAGATCAGTTAGGATAGCTGTAATATGGTGTTTTTTTTTAATACATAGGTAGGAATAAGTTTAATACATATAGTAAGCAATATATAATATCTACAGTAAGTATAATTTTAATACTGGTTCATCATGATATGTTGTTTCTGACACATTTTAATTAGAGTGCATGGAGTTTTTGGACAAAATTAAGGCTGGTAGAAATATCTTCTTCATCCTGCCAGTATTATATTTTGTATAAAATTTTAAAATAAAAAATCAAAACATGCATACATACCCACATAGCCACTAGTTATTTGCTGTAAAGAACACTTCCCGAAACGTGACATATATCTATATACGTTATTCATTGTAGTTTCCTTCTTTGAGTCTCTGACGTTTTGCATTCAGTCAAACATTTCTATATATTATAAACATTAGCAATAATATTTTCCTTAAAAATTTTCAATATTAATGTAACAAATATTGCAGGTATTTCTTTAATTTGTGCCCATCCTTTCTCAGCTCCTTTCTGTTTTATTGTATTTTTATTTATTTATTTTTTGGTGCATTGCTGTGCATCAAGAGCAGAAAATATTTGGTTGCCCTCTGCAGCTCGAGTTTGTAAAAATATCTGGAAGATTCCCAGTGAAACATCAGACAAAAAGGGTGAAGTCTGTTCTTTCCGATAACATTAGCCTACGTTGTATTTGAAAGTCAAGCAAATAAATATCTGCCAATATGTTGACTAGGTTTGATATTTTTTAATAAAATTTTCATTTTACTTTTGTTACTATAACTTTTGACTTATTCACAAAACTATTAAAGTCAAGCAAAGGTGACTCAGTGTCAATTTATGCATCAAATTACACCTAATTTTTGTGATAAATTGTTGACTGATGCATGTACAGCATATAAATTAAAAAACTCATATGACAACAACAAAATGCTGATGCTGCAATCAGCAGTGTGTCACAATAGCCTTCATATAGGCCTTCTCTTTAAATATGCATTGGCTCATGTATTCATCACTTTTTTTTACATTTTTCATGAGTTTCTAAGGTAATTGAATGGGTTGAGATGCATTGTAATGATAATGAAGTGTTTGCTGCATACTTATCAGCCAGCAAAGAACCTACTGCTTCCACGAGACAGACAGGAAAACTCCTGCAAAATATATACAGTATATATACACATCCTGACCACTGCGGCGGCTTCTAGGTCTGCAGCTACGAGCTCAAAGATTTGGCTGAGGGCTGATACCGAGTGATGCAATGAGACGCCTCCATGTCTGTCTGTCTGTCAATTTCTTCATTTCGTGTCTTCCACTGCAGCTGAAATGCAGCCAGTGTGTGAGATGGGCTTGGACCTCCAGCTGCGAACCCCACTCAGATCCACTTCATTACTTCAGCTCCATCCACTCTCCTCACAGATCACCCAGATAGCCTCTTGACATGACATGCTGCTCACATCCGGTGTAAAGCTTTGCTCAAGAAATCTGGACATACACTTGCTCTAACTCTATGACTACTGCAGACACAAATACAAGTGCAAATGCTGCAAAAAATGAAGAAAAAAAAACCTGAACAAATAACAAAATACATCATATGATCTAAAATAGAAAAATGTGCTCTCGTTGCTTCTCTGGTGTAAAAAAGGTGGCCACAATGGTGCAACAATTGATAGAAAAAAATGTATAGAACACGAAGAACAGAAAGGAACTTTATTTCACCCAAACAAAGCAACCATTCAAAGCCTCTTTTATATTTTTCAATTTATTATAGGGGGAAGCAAAGGATCCTTTTATGTTTGTGCTAACACAGAATGTGAATGTCAGATTCCGGTTAAAACAGAAGAAACCTGAGAGGATTAAAGAAGCCCAACAAGCACAAGTTTCTTTTCAGCGGTGACGCTCTTTTCCGACAATGACGGCTTAAAAACAGTAATTTAAAGTTTAGAGAGGTGTCCTGAGTGTTCAGACAATGGCGTTCCAGCACCGGCATTTGGTGCATTTCACGGCTTCCGCGGACTTTCCATTATATCTCGGCAAAGCGCCCCTCGCTGCTGAAATTACAGGCTGTCTGGCTCAACAGATTTTTATGGTCATTTCAGCCACTCAGCCTCCGGGGAAGTGGCAGAGGAGCCCCCACAGAGGTAGACTTCTTTCAAGCAACCTGACATTTTAAACACAGTCATCCGGGTGAGTGCTGAGTGCCTGTCCATCCTGTTTGGCAGTAATAGAAAACTAATGGCTTTTTATATGGATTCTTATTCCTATCACTCGATGCTCGTGACAAACAATGTGACTTAAATCAGATGAGTGTCAGTCTTAGAAACCATTTCCTCGAGACGGAAGAGAGGCAAGACGAAAAAAAGAGAGAAAGAAGCTGTTATCAGACTTCATTTAAAAACAGTTTATTGAGAGTCGGATCTCGTTTGAAGACTTCCCATCAGTGCTCTTTCTACAAATATGAGCTGTTCTGCAGATGATAATATTGGTTAAATGTGACACTGCGGATGCTTACTCTTATCGCTTCCCTCCGTCTTCAGCCTAAAGAGGCTTTAGAATCCATATCTCTCACTCATCTTCAGCAGGCATGACAATAAACATCGAACAATGGCTCCCGACATAATAGCAGTTAACACGAAGCAAATGAGAAAAACAAAACATCTTTTCTTCTGCGCTGACCCCTCCCCTCCCGTCTTCTTCTACTTCCTTTTTCTCTAATCTCTTGTGTTTCTTGAACTTTATCTCTGCTTGCCTCCTCTCTGTTATCCTTTCTGTTGTCACTTCGGCTTCAACCGCTCATGTGCAAAGTCATGGCCTGAGTATTTGACCCTGGTTCAGACAACTTGACCCAACAGCCTTTTCTGTACTTTTGTCACTTGTTGTCAAATGCCGAAACAAATAATGGACTGAGAAAACCTGGAAAGCGGAACAGCTTTTCTCCGAACTGACAGTATTTTATTTTTTTTCCTTTTATCCTGCAGAACGGCTCAATTCATCTTAAAACGAAATCAAAATCCGAGATTCCCTCTAGCACAGCACTTGCCTTGAAGTGTTATGAATATATATTTTTTGTCAAACAGTAGTGAGTATATTTTGCTCGTGTTTTCACCACCTGTAATTCAACTGATGACCCTGAGACAATTTTCTCTGTTGCTCTGGTCAGATTGTTTCACTTGCAGCCATTTCATCTTAAATATTTCTGAATAGTCCTGCAATTTTCGGCAACTCAGTACCCATTGTATTCCCCAGTCAATACTCTTAAAGGCCAGTGTGAACAGATGGCATTCAATCAAAACACGAGACACTTCGGCTGCTGTCACACAGCACAAACGTTTGCCCTCTTACTCAGCAAGAAACCAGCCCACCAAACAAAATGGCCTTGAAACAAAATGTATCATAAAAAGCCAAATTCCAACAATAACATAGTCTGCTTACACTAAACTGAGTCTGACTTTGTCATATTTAAAACAAAAATAAACAAATACATTAAAACTAAAAAGTAAAAATCTTGCAATTTTAGGGTCTAGAGCAGGCGTCTAGTTCTGTAACTGAGATTTTACATCTTACACAAAAACCAAATCTGTTGAATGTTCCTCCAGACTTTGAAACAATGCAAGTAAAATGAAAACAACATTCTCTTAATTCCTTATTAACATGTTCTTAAAGGGGAAATATCATGTAAAATCAACTTTTTTTGAGTTTTATATCATGTTATAATGTTAAACTCTCATAAAAAACATGCCCAAAGCCTTGCTCTGACTCATTCATGCATGTTTGAGAAATCCTACAGTGTTTTTAGGAAGCCATGCTGAGGAGCAAAACGACAGGTGGGGACTAGAAACGCCTTTTGGGACCAGAAACGCCCCTGGGACGTGTCTTTAAGCCGAACTTCCTCATCACGGAGCACACCTCCCCACCCCCCACCCCACACACCCCGCCCATGACTCCTGCAGCTCTCTCGGCAGTGACAACGCAAAGTGAAAGTGAAACTTAAGCTGTCTGCTGCTCTCAACACTACTGCTCACTCAGTGAAGCTCTTTTCAGATTCAAAATACCTTTGAGGAAATGTTTTTTCAGATGCCAAGTAAACTGCATCATAGCGTGCGCGCAACCCCCCCACCCCCGCACTGAAATGGGCGAGACAGAAGCAGAAGGAGGTTCTTAAAGAGACAGAGGCCAATTTCAAGCCATTTAGAAGAGGAAGTGATGAGAAGATAAGTTTATTTTCTGTTTAAACATAAAAACAGCATTTTAATAACAACTAAAGGTGACATAGATACTTTATTATGGTATAGTATTTAAATGTATGCCTGAGAAACACATACTATTGCCCCTTCGATATTACAATTACATTTATTTCAGGATATTCCTTTCAAGCTGGCTGCACATAATGTTTCAGACATAGTAGATTTGAAGTTGCAAATAAGTATGGGCAATGCAAAGTTTTACAATGTGTTTACAAGAACCTATATAAAAGGTTTTACATTGAGTTGTTTCAACTTTGGTCTTGGACCCATGCAAATGAGTCATTAGCTCAACAACCTTATCAGAATTATTATTATTATTTTAACCAAACTGAGGCTCTCCAAAGATTTATCTACAACAAGTAAAACACTATTTATTCAGAACTTTCTGAACTTGCCCTTTTAAGGATTCCAGGTCTTCTTAAAATCCTGTTTTCAGTTGTTGTGATGATGCATGAAGTGCTTTCTTTTCGTCTTATTCTAAAAATCAGTAAATAATTGCAGGACCGGCAGTGAACTGCACGACACAGACATCAGCAAATAGGTCTATGATTATCTCCTCCCCATAATTTGTTCTTTAAAAGGAGAACTCCAATGGCAATAATGCATATAGGACTAGACACAAAGAATGCATTTGATGCTGTGTCTGGATAACAAATCAAGTTTATATAGAAACCGAATTGTGATAGGGTAAAGGGCTGTTTAGTCCGTTTGGTAAATATGTACTGATCTAGGTTATCTAAATTGAACAGACAGCCCTTGTAAAAAGTCTTAAATAAATAGGCTGTTTGTGAGACAGAAAATTAGCACAAAGCTGCTGAGCAGACATTACTAATTAAAAATCCCTCAGTCACACAATTTAGCAGCTTTCAGTGAAACTCTTTAAGTACAAGTTCAGAATAAGAATAAAGAGGAGGTCCTGTTTGACACATTCCAAAGCCACAAATTGACCATCCTTTAGACAAGTCAAAAGCCCTATTGATAATCTTTGCATTAATAATAAATACAAGACCATTGTAAAGGAAACGATGAGGCCTAGTCAGTAATGGCTGCAATTTTCCGCTACGACGCATTTCCCTTTGAGATTCTAGTTGGAAAAGTAAATGGGCGAATACTAATCTGTGTATTGGAATTAAGGGAACAAGTCTTCCTCCTGCCTCTCCCTCTCTTCCTCGCACCCCCTCCCCTTTTTACCGCTTTCATGTAAAGCCAGCAAACATGTCTCCTCCGAAGACGACGTCTGATTAAAGCCACCCACTGCAGCAGACTGAACTATGTAAGAGGAAAAGGTCGCAGTTTGATGTATGCTCTGCTTGCAAAACCAGAGCTTAACATCTGAAGAGAAAACACTGATAATGGTGCTGGCACCGCTTGAGCCCTGTCCTTTAAAGATGAGGAACAAAAATATACTGTTTTTATGCGCTTGATTCGATATCGCTGTCATTTCCGGAATTTGTTTCTTTTAAAGGGTTTAGGCCTGAAAAAAGGAGCAACTGCAAACACAAAGTCTGACCATGAAGGCACGTTTTCTGGGTTTTTGCTCTTTGAATGAAAATTGGATTAAGATTTAGTTAAAAGTGAAATTTAAACAAGTTGATAAACTCCAAGATAAGAAACTATGATGTGATCAGTGAGCTTCTTTGTCTTAATTCCCTTCTTTTTATGTTAGCATGTTGACTATATGTATATACTGTATATATAGCAGGCAAAATTAGTATTGAACACGTCAACATTTTTCTCAGTAAATATATTACTAGAGGTGCTAATGACATGAAATTTTCACCAGATGTYGGTAACAACCCAAGTGATCCATACATACAAAGAAATCAAACCATAAATGTCCAGAAATGAAGTTATTTGTAATAATGTGGAATGGCACAGGGAAAAAAGTATTGAACACGCTTACGGAAATTTATCTAATACTTTGTACAAAAGCCTTTGTTGTCAATGACAGCTTCAAGACGCCTCCTGTATGGAGAAACTAGTGGCATGCATTGCTCAGGTGTGATTTTGGCCCATTCTTCCACACAAACAGTCTTCAAATCTTGAAGGTTTCGTGGACCTCTTCTATGAACTCTGATCTTTAGTTCTTTCCATAGATTTTCTGTTGGATTCAGGTCAGGTGATTGGCTGGGCCATTCCAGCAGCTTTAGTTTCTTTCTCTGAAACCAACTGAGAGTTTCCTTGGCTTTGTGTTTGGGCTCATTGTCTTGCTGAAATGTCCAGCCACGTTTCATCTTCATCATCCTGGTAGATGGAAGCAGATTTTTATCAAGAATGTCTCTGTACATTTTTCCACTCATCCTTCCTTCAATTATTTGAAGTTTGCCAGTACCATATGCTGAAAAACAGCTCCACACCATGATGTTCCCACCTCCAAACTTCACTGTTGGTATGGTGTTTTTGGGCTGATGTGCAGTGCCATTTGACCTCCAAACATGATGTGTATTATGGCATCCAAACAGTTCAGTTTTGGTCTCATCTGACCAGAATATATTCTCCCAGTATTACACAGGCTTGTCTAAATGTTGTGCAGCAAACTTTAAAGGAGCTTCAACATGCTGTTTCTTCAGCAGTGGAGTCTTGCATGGTGAGCGTGCATACAGGCCACGGTGGTTCAGTGCATTACTTATTGTTTTCTTTGAAACAATCGTACCTGCTAATTCCAGGTCTTTCTGAAGCTCTCCACAAGTGGTCCTTGGCTCTTGGACAACTCTTCTGATAATTCTTTTCACTCCTCTGTCAGAAATCTTGTGAGGAGCACCTGGTCGTGGTCAGTTTATTGTGAAATAATGTTCTTTCCACTTCTGAATTATGGCCCCAACAGTGCTCACTGGAACCTTCAGAAGTTTAGACATTCTTCTGTAACCGATGCCATCATTATGCTTTGCAACAATAAGGTTGTGAAGGTCTTGAGAGAGCCCTTTACTTTTACCCATCATCAGATGGTTCTTGTGTGATACCTGGCCATCATTTGGGACTGAACCAGCTGATATTAACTTGCACTGACAAGGGGCAGACTTGTTTTCTAATTACTGAGAGAGTTCAGTTGGTGTCTTGGCTTTCCATGCCTTTTTACACCTCCCTTTCTTCATGTGTTCAATACTTTTTCCCTGTGCCATTCCACATTATTACAAATAACTTCATTTCTGGACATTTATGGTTTGATTTCTTTGTATGTATGGATCACTTGGGTTGTTACCGACATCTGGTGAAAATTTCATGTCATTAGCACCTCTAGTAATATATGTACTGGGAAAAATGGTGACGTGTTCAATATTTATTTTACCCGCTGTATATAGAAAAAAGTTACCACCAACACATTTTATTTAATATCAACACTTCCCAAGTATAATTTCACAAACTGCGTTTAAAATAAAAACTTATAAAAAAAAATCTTAAAAATACACCCTAAAAGGTGTTCATGAATATTTAGCTGGTGCACATTTAGAAAAGAACCAAACCAACAGTGGATGTAAATAAAGATTTATGTAGTAAACATTCAGCTAATAAAATGAATAATCAGCTGGTCATGTTTGCAGAGGAGAAATATGACTCATACTTGCTAATGTGACTGAAATAATAAAATGTACTCAACCGCATTTCAACAAAGCTTTTTTTTTATTTTCCTCTTGTGTGCTGTAAGTTTCTGATGTCTTTTGAAGATTTTATGATTCTTTAATTGTTTTTCTTCAACGTTGTGTTTCTTGTTAGCAAAGCACACATTTTAATTGGTAGCATGTTACTTTGCCTGTGCAACTCTGACATCCTAAAAACAGCACGCACATTTTGGTTGTGTTTCAGAAGTTTGCTTTAGATTTGCGGGCGCGCTGTATGGAAACACAATTGCAAAACCACTTTTGTTCCAATTAGAAAATGCTTGTGATAAAACCTAAACTAAATGTGTTGATTAAACAAAAATGAGTTGCTAAATAAATGCTTCTTTCCATGTGATATACAGTAAAAACATCACGTGCTGTAAATATGCTGCCTAATATCACTTCAATAAAAGAGAAAATTACATGAAAAGCATTTTAATTGTTATATTGGCTTTCCGTGGAGCTATTCCTTTTTGTTTGTTAAGCTTGTAATTTACGAAACCATCTCCACATATGGACTCATAATTGTTGTGACCATTTCCACAAACTATGAAGTAGGTAGTTTTATGAGAAATCTGAACCTTGGGGTTTTGGTTGTTTATTGTTGCACATGTAAAAAATAATAAATAAATCTACTGCAGTGCTGCTTGAGCAAAATAAATAAATACAAAATTTTAAAAAATAAAAAAAAATGTGGCCAATGTTGAGGCCAATGAACACTTCAAGGGTCCTCACAAGTGAAGCAGCACAAATGTGTCTGTGCGAGAGTGCGCGTGAAAGAGGAAAAAAGTAATAGAAACTGATGATAAAAGTGCAGCAGCCTCCTGATTTCTTTCAACTTTATCTCAGAAGCGATACAGAGTAATGTCATCTGGGCCAGTCATTCTCCCTACACGGTTTCCCCCTCAGTGGGGCTTGAGTTGTCAGATACAAGAGAGCAGACTGTAGATTTAGGGCAATATGTGTGTGTGTGTGTATGATATGAGTGTGTGTGTGAGTGAAAAAAGGGAGTAATAACCAGCAAGTTTTCAGTTAGAAACAGCAGGCTTGTTCGTAGCATTGCTCCCAAACTGGGTCAGGTTACCTGTACAGTGACTGAGTGTCTCTGACCGGCCCATTTTGAAAACCGGAGCCCAAATAACTCAATCAAAGAGCACCCAGCGATCCTGTAAGCAAGGGGAAATGAATCAAACATAGACACATTGCACTGATCCCTCATTCAATCAATACAAGTATGAAAACAACTCAATGTTCTCTGGTTCGGCCCGATCTGTGTGTCTTCGTCTTTTATAAATTGACATGGGAAAGGACGAGGAGTTCCTCCGCTTATTCGCGCAAACACACATTTGCGCCTTCTGTGTGCGCAGGATAATGGAAGGTAACAGCAGAACCCCTTAAGCAGGCCTACAAGCAGTTGTAAGAAAATAAGGGCTGCTCTATTTAATACTTGTTCTCTGTCCATCTCAATTCCTAGAGTTTGCCAACAATCACCTCCGCAGAGAGAGGGAGCAGAATTAAATCTCCTAGTGCAATATGGCACAGAAGCCAAAGCCAAAATGATATAATTGAAATCCTTTTAAGTATTTGCTCCATCTGGAACAATCTAAACCTTCTCCAAAGGTGAAATCAAAGCCAATTTGGCAACCGATGCACCCAAAGGTACAAAATATACAGGAGATTTTGCAAAATAATAAAATAGAAATGTCCTTATTAGACTAACTAAAAATGAATCAATTCAATTAAAAGAAGTAATTATTCATTAAAAAATAATTCATTTAAAATACCTGTTTTTATATTACTTTTTACATGTTGCAAAGAGCTCAAACATCTCTTTATAATGGCCCGTGGCATCTTTTGCAAAGATCCATAGCAATGTGAGCAAACCACTGACCTCCAACCGACTGCAATAGCTTTACAGTCCACATTGATTCTGCTCTCCCCCTCTCCTCCTCTGCCTCATTATCACTCCCTCCCATCCGTTTTTAGCCCCCTCCCCCCACATTTTTTTAACCATCCCCTGTGCTTAAATGGAATGGCTGACAAGCTGTGTGTCCTCTTTTTGAGTCAAACAGGTGTCCACGGGGGGCACAAGACCATCCGTTGAATGATTAGAGACCGCAGTGACAGAAAGTTATGGTCTCACATTGTTGAATGCTAGTATTTGAGTTTTACTATTATTTTATGAGCTTCTTTATCAAAAGCTGAACAGAGTAAAACTTAATCAGTGAATATTTAAAAGTCAGTTTTCTCCTAAAACTTAATAAAATCATGTTCGGATGAAAACCAATATCAGAATGGGTGTTCAGAGCTTTTAAATCTCGAATAATATTGTCGATCACAGACATGTCGTGCTGAAATAAAATGCAAGCTTCAAAAACAGCCTTTTGTTCCTAAATTGTAGAGACATTCTCCTGCATGGCAGCTCTTATTCACCGCTGAAGGATGCGCAAAAGTGATCAGAATTACATTCACGCTCAAAGCGTTTGAATGAATGTGTGAGCGTCACCGAATGATTGTTGGCCTGTCGAGTGCACGGGCACACGTGTGTCCACACGGCATGAGTAGCATGTGCACACTCATCGAGCTGTTGACCTCAGCGGGGCATTACGCAGCCACAGATAATGAGCTGTAACGTCCTATTTCATCTTTCTCAATAAGGAGGAGCAGAGCAGACACCTGAGGGCCTAAAGGTCAAGGAAAGCAACTCGGTCTGAAAAGAGATAACACAATGCAGGCAAGCAGGTAATTATCCAGACAATCATAAATTGAAGGAGAGCTGATAGAGTTTCACTGCTTTGGCAGCATGGAGGTTGAATTTAGTGTTGCTGGAAAGGAACCATTAACTCTTAGAGGGTGCTCACCTCTATGGGACAGAGAAGTACTGGTCCCTACAAAATGCTGTGCACCATTTAATGGCTTTTTTGTTATAGGAATCATTTGCCCAAAACGTTTTCTGTCATTAAAATGAGTAAGGAGTGAAACAGTGCTCTCTTCTGACTACATCTAGATAACAAACACACACACACTTTTTTTTTTATCCTCGTGGGGACTTTGCATTGACTTGGATTCATTTTCCAGTCATTTCTCTGACCCTTTACCAGTGGTGGAGAAAGTACTCAAACACTGTACTTACGTAAAAGTACAGATAAACAGACAAACATGTACACTAGTAAAAGTAAAAGTACCACATTAACATTTTACTTCAGTAAAAGTAAGTAAGTACTTGCTTTTAAAAATACTTAAAAATCAAAAGTAAAAGTACTTGCTTAATGTATTCCCTAATGGTCTACAATATCATGAAGTGTGCCTACAGTATGTATATTTTTAATACATCAATGGTGCCATTTTAGTGAACAATGCTGCAGATAATACATGTGACACTGTTCACACTTAGACTTGTGATTTTGTGCATCCTCACAGATTGTGACAACAGCTACAGAATCTGTAAATTCACC
The DNA here is from genome assembly GCF_001266775.1 of Austrofundulus limnaeus. Taxonomy (NCBI): domain Eukaryota; kingdom Metazoa; phylum Chordata; class Actinopteri; order Cyprinodontiformes; family Rivulidae; genus Austrofundulus; species Austrofundulus limnaeus. Next base: position 18,071 of record NW_013953786.1, read on the forward strand.
ACCAACGTTCTTTATCAAATCTCAACAAGTCGTTTTTTGAACCAGTTAACTTGAATACGTCTTTTAAATAAGGCCACAAGGGGCGCATTTCCTCCGTGGTGGAATCCATTGTGGGCATGCTGCTGCTGCTCTGCCCTTTTTTTTTTTTTTTTTTTTTGAAGGATGTTCTAATGGTACTTTCTTGCTTTGCAGTGGTTCAATGGACAAATTACAGCAAATCCCCTCTCACCATTGATTACTTTAAAATAAACAAACCAAAAAAAAAAAATTAAAAAAAGCAATATGATGTGACATGAATGTAATTTGTAATTCAACACATCACAGAAATGTAGTGGAGTAGGAAGTACAGATACTTAATGTAAAATGTAGTGGAGTAAAAGTAAAAAGTACCCATGATGAAATCTACTTAAGTAAAATACAGATACATGAAAAATGTACTTAAGTACAGCAACAAAGTACTTGTACTTAGTTACATCCCACCACTGCCCTTTACTCTAAACCTAACCTAAATTCAATGTTGTTCCTAAACCTAATCCCCACACCTGAAATCCGTACCAGTGGGGACCAGGCTTTGGTTCCCATAAGGAGCACTGGGTCCCCACAAGGCTGTGTTTGTCTGGAAAATGGTCCTCATGATGTAGCATCCATCCATCATTCCATCCATTTTCTGTACATGCTTCTTCCTTTTCAGGGTCGTGTGGGTCACTGGTGCCCATATCCAGCAGTCACAGTGCGAGGGGCGGGGTACACCCTGGACAGGTCGCAAGTCCATCACAGGGCCACACATAGAGACAAACGAGACAAACAAGCATTCACTCTCTCACTCACACCTAGGGACAATTTAGAGTTATCAATTAACCTAACAGTCATGTTTTTGGTCTGTGGGAGGAATCCAGAGTACTCGGAGAGAACCCACGCTTGCACGGAGAGAACATGCAAACTCTACCCAGAAAGGCCCCCAGACCGGGATTTGAACCGGTGACCTTCTTGCTGAGAAGCATCAGCTCTACCAACTGAGCCACCATGCCGCCCCATGCAAGTACGCTTAAACATACAAACACACACAAGTTTGTGTTTTAGGACCATTCATTGACTTCTATTCATTTCCAATCATTTTTATATCCTAACCCTGTCCCTTTACCCTAAAGCTACCTACCAACCCAAAAACAGAATTCCATCATTGCAGGACCAGGTCCCCATAAGATCTACTGGTCTACAAGGTGTGTATACCAGAAACAGTCCTAAAAAGGTAACAAATACAATGTACAAGTACACACACATACACAGACACATTATTTTCTATTTCTTTTTATATTAATAAACACCTCAGGATATTTTAAAATGGGGTTATGTCAAAAGATTACAAACTGTCAGTATCTTACTTGTCATCAACAGCTCTTTGAAGAACCAAAGTATTGCTTGGTTCCGACCAAGACTAACGTGGATCAGAGTCTTAAAAATGTTGTAAAAATTTATTTGAATATTGTTTTATGAAACTTTACATGACCTAAAGTTTTTACGAACTACTAAGGTTAAACACAAGCATGAAAAGCAGCAGTAGCAGCTAGTTGTAGCACCTTTAGGTCAGCCTGATTTCTACCAGGAATATACAGCATTTCTGTGGACATGACCATGTAATACAAACGTATTGGCAATGTAGAGGTTTTAAAAAGAGCATCCGTATGAACAGGAGTTATTATTTTAGATTGAAGTTTAGGTCTTGGTCCCACTTGGACTAGTCAGTGGCTCATCAACCCAGAGAGAACTTTAAAGTCAAGTCAAAGTCAAAAGTTAAAGTCAGCTTTATTGTCAATTCTTCTCATGTACCATTGGCCTACATGCAAGGGAATCAAAATTATGTTTCTCACCATCTCAGTTAAGATATTATTTGTTCATATGTGTATGTAAACAAAACAACCATTTCAGAACACAACAAAAACTTAATTAAGCATTTCTGCTTTTTGCATTATTCTTGGTCTACACAAAAACTAGTATTTCAGCAAAACCTTGTCATAATTAATATCATGTAGTAGCTGTTCTATGATTTTGAGATGGACGTTAAGAGAAAAATATCAGGACAACTGTCATCATTTTGTGTGCCTATGTCAAACAGTTCTTTGATGTTTTAGCCCCTTAAATGTTGTCAGGACCTGTCACTGATAATATGAATGATGTATCTTTTCACAAGGGATCACATATGAAACAATGTGATCACAAAGGAACACATGGCAATGCTGAAAATGTTCCAAAACACAAGCACAACATATGTTTCACGTGGTAATTCAACACATTTTTATATGCAGAAATGTTCATGCAGTTTTCTGTAAGGAATCTGTAAAAGTTGCCAAAAGTTTGACAATATGAGCATTATATTTAGCAACAAACTAACCATTGATTGAGCTCCATTAGTCTCATAAAAGAGCTTTTAAATGCTTAAGCTGATTCAAATTCTACCTTTTTGCAAAAGCTAATGACATGTGGGCGTACCTCCTTCAACCTTCTCTTCAGAACATTGCGGGGCCCACTGATGGTCAGATGCTTCTGGAGCTAAAAGATCTTGACAGCTGATTTGGCTCCAACCGCTGTGCTCCACCTGCTCTGAGCTAACACGAGGAAACATGTCACGGCTGGGTAAGTGTGAATTGAATCTGGCTGCTTGAATCCAATAGAGGCCCCATGCAGCCAAAGTGATCCACTAATGTTTTGTTCAGCTTAATTGAGCGTTGTCCCTTCAACTTAGCCTCACACCTTCATCCTGCATCTAAAAGCCATGACTTCCCTGAAAGTCTAATTGCTTTGCTGGCAAAGCTACAACAGAGAAATATAAAACTTTAGGATGGCACGGGAGGCAGGAAGTTATGATGAAAATGGAACACTTACAGATGGAAACTTTTATTTTAAAATTTTCTATGAAAGTAAGCTGATACTGAATGAAATGTATTGGCCCAGGAATGGTTTTGTAACAGTAGACTGTCCAACAAACCAACAAAACTTTTATACGCATTCATTCACTTCCATTTACCTGCAGAGAGCGTCCTGACGGCAAACCCTTCGTAGCTCCAAACAGTTGGGTTTCTCCTTATCTTTATAGGAACAGTCAGGCACTATAGTCTGCCTGCGTCTCTCGGCGCAGCCCTCGGTCTGACAGGGGCAGAAGAGCAGCCGGTGGCTGAGATCGGCAGGAACACGGTCCAGGAAGGACCTCAGCGCCTTGTGGCAGCGCTTCTTGTTGCAGGTGTCTCCTTTGTTCTGGTCCTCCTTGGTGCAGGTGGAGATGAAGTTGGCGCGGTGCTTTTTACAGTTGTTGTTGAGGTTGCAAGCTTTGGTCGCATCAAGGCAAGGGTTGCAGACTTTCTCAGCATCGGGACAGCTGAACCCTTTCGGGGCCAGAGTGAGCATCCCTAAACGTGAAGAAAGAAGAACTTTGTGACTTTAGAAGATGTACAGGGAAAACGTTTTTCTATGCTTTTTTTCATTCTCTAAATTCTTGTCATTGGTTAGTAGGAAGCACATGTTAGGAGTCCAAAATGAAGCAATTACTGCAGCTTTAGGTAAAAAACAACAACTGTGTGTGGATGGTATAATTCAGGAGTCTGCAGCCTGCGGCTCTGGGGCCACACGCAGCTCTTTAGTCCCTCTGCTGCGATTCTTTGATTCTTTGACCAAATCTAACATAAGATTACATTTTTTAATGCAAACAACAGAAAAAAAACAAGCTTTCACAGTTTTCTTGTTAATTGTTTTTTGCAAATGTGCTCAAAAATACAGAGAGTGAAACATGTTGATTCGATCATGCAAGTTGGCCACTTCAGTAATCCAACTTCCAGTCTTATAGTATGATCTTTCTTTCAAATCCATCAGGGTTACCTTTAAACGGCTTTTAGGATTAAACTAGATAATAATAAGAATTAGAAAAATATATATGCCTGCGTAGTTCATTTGTTGTTTTATTAAATTTGGTAGAAACTAGTATTTTTTTGTTTACATAAATATGAACTTTTCTTTTGTCCTAGTGTGAAAATAAAAAATAAACGTTGAAATTCACTCTGCATTCTTCAAGCTGTCACTTTCACAAGCTGCAAAGGCCCACTTTCAGCAAACTTGAAGTGGCCCACAAACCACCAGTTGATGATCACAGTTGTAACATGTTTTGCAACTCCGGAAACATTTTATTAATGAGCCAAGGAGCAGCAATGGCTCTTCTGATTGTAAAGGTTGCAGAACACTGGTTTAAGTGAAACTGTATAAAAGCAGGTCATAACCTTTTCTTGGTATTAACAAAGTGCCATCTTGACATAAGTATGAAAAAAGAAAGACATATAATAAAAACATACAGTATAAAGACATATAATAATGTTTATCTACTAAAGTGAATGTCAGAATACAGGGTTTGATAGATGTCCTCCATTTGTGAATAGCACTGTTATCACATTTGCAGCTTTGCAGTTACATTTCTTCTTGATTTTAATTTTAACTATCTACTTTTCCATACTTTTCTGGAGCAACACAGTGAATTTTGCAGCTACTGACCTAACGTTTGATGTGGTAGTAGCTACTGTAATAGTCGTCTTGATGTGATATGTTCTCCTTGAATTAATAAGGCCTTTTTCTAATAAAAGATAATACGCAATCATCATCTGGACCAAATGATACGATTTAATTGAGTTTCTAATTCAACAACAGTAATATGTTGTAGCTTGGAAAGGTTTCAAAGAACTACAAACAATCTCTGGATCCCAGTTAACAAATTTATATTTACTATCATTGCTTTTCTGCCTCAAGCAGCTCTAAGCCATCAGCACAGGTATGTTCAAAGCCAGACTCCTCAGCTAACTACAACTGATATAATTTGTTTCAGCTCTTAAGTTAAACATGAAGAAATTATTGCAAAAATATTTTTGGGGCTGGACATTATTTTTTTTTATTTCCAGGGTAACAATTCTGTAGTGTTTAGTGTTGAACTCTAATCTGTTGACTGTGTATTTTATATAAAATCACAAATTCTTTATATTCTTTCTGAGTTGTAAAGAAATGTTATTAAAAATCCTTGAGTGTTTTCAAGTTGCTGTGCACCTCAGTTTGGGGGAAAAAAAGCTTTTTTCCTGAAATATACTGATAATAAAGCAGGATTATGTTCACTGTTGGCACTCCTCTCTTGTATTCAGGCTATATTAGAGAAGTTAACCTCCCTCCCCTGTAGATAATGATATTTCAGAGGTCGTGGCGGCCTGGTGACACTCAGAGAGATTCATCTCTTATTCAACAGAACCAATCTCCCTCTGTGTCTATCAGGCAGCCTGGAGCAGGAAGAAGACCATCTATTTTACAGAGGGGCTGTGCTAGAGACGTAGCATTGTTTCCAAGTGGTGCACTGCAAATGATCAATCGTATAAATGGAAGCACATCAAATTCCAACCGGGGGAAGAAAAAAATAGGCAAACCTTCAAAATTAATGACTTTGTGGTTTCAGATCAACTCAGAAAAAAAACAAAACTCAAAGCCTGAAGAATAACAAATTATCTGGAGTTTGACCTAAAGGAAAGAAAAACACACTTAAACTAGATTAATTTTAACCACCTCTTTTATTTGAAAGTACTTTGGTGCACAGGGTGTTGAGTGAATCGTCCTGATTCAGACAGATTTGTATTTCTTCAGAATGATTAAAAAAGAACGAGTTTAACTTTTTTAATGTTGTTGTAATATAGAGATTGTTGTTTATCACTGTACTTTCTAAGATTAGAAAGAAATCCTCCCGCAGATGTTTGGCAATGTGATACCCCCCAGTCTTGTTAATCTAAGAGGCTGAAAAGGCAAAATTAATTGTGTTTTTGTCATTTACTAATGCAATATTCAGAATCATCAGACTCCTTAGACAGACTGTGAGAGAATTAGGGCAGAAGGAGTAACTTGCTTGATTTGTAATTACAACAAGAACTGAAACAAGAACTGATTTTGGCACTGCGAGGTCAAGGGATGGGCCAAAGTTTTACTTAAGTGGGCTGAGCTAAAAAACAGGGCCAAAGGGGAGAGCAGCACAGTCCAGCTGGAGGAGCGGTTAGCAGGGCGACTGTCCAGTGGCTCAGGCAACATTACATTGATGGATTGCAGCTTCTGAATCTCCCCTGGCCATCTGCAGCTATAATGTGGGCCACTGGGGGGGTCTGGGATGAAAAGAAAATGGGAGAGGGATGAGCTCGTACAATTTATCTGACCAAGCTGGGCCGAAGCGCCTTCTGTGGCTGCAGCAAAGGATTGGGTTTTTTACTACTCTTGATTGGGAACCTAAGATTGCGTTTTGGTGCTCAGACCAAAAAGATGTCCTAGGGCAAACATATAAGACATAAAGTCGACTCGATGGCCCCAATGTTGCTGCGCTCTAATAGGATGGCATGCAAGAGCAGAAGGAGAAAAAGGACGGAGGCAAGGAGGCAGAGCTGGGGAGTGGAAATGTTTAGTATTGTGTTACAGAGTTGTAATTGATTTTCCAAGTGCATCACAATACAGGTCTTCATCAAACCTATTTGGCTATGATGTGCAGAGAAAGGGGGTAGATAAGCTAATGACGTTGGACATATAAAGATGGAAAAAAGCTTTAAGAGCAGAGGGAAGACGTGTGCAGTTGATTACAGCAGCCGATCCTGACAGATAGATGAAATGAGAGGAAACAAACAGATTGAATGGCCACTCACACAGTCATGCTGGAGAGCTTTCAATTAATGGAGACTAACTCGGGGAAAATGCACGGTGCACAGAATGATTAACACGACTCATCAGCAGCGCAATCAACAGCTCTCAGCATAACAATATTCTGCACCTATCTATAAACAGGCTGCTGGAGTGAACAAGTGAGTGAGGTGATGACTGAGTAAAAGGCTGGACAAGAGGGAAGTTCTGCTGACAGATTATTAGATGTTTTAAAGACATTTATTATGCAGGAAAATATTATGTTTTTATATTGTACCTGTTGGAAGAGGAGGTTGATAAACTAGTCAGGTCTTTAAAACTTTTTTTTTAATTGAAAAAATAAATAACAGCTACATCGAACAAAGCTCGTCATCAAATCTTTTTTTATTTATTTTTTCAGGTTTGATTTAATGCCAACAAAAAGTCACTTCACAGCACTGAAACTCTTTTTTATAGCTTCTTGTGCAGGGTTGTTACATATTGGTGCTTTTCCCAAGATTCCCTCTGCGTCCAGTTTTGGGGCGAAATCCATTGTCATCATTTCAGAAAGTGTAGAAAATGCACAAAAACTAATAGTCCTGAAGGAAATTTTGTAACTGATTAATTGAATGTTAGATGCACTTTTGGGTTTATATTTTCTGATCATTTCAGCCTGTAAGGTTAAAGCTGACAAAGACTTGGTGTTTGTCTTATCATGTGTTCTTTCTTTAGCCTAAACAAAAATGAGTTACGTTCTGACGTCTGACGTAAAAGGTAACACCTCCTGGGGTGTAACCAGGAAGAGGTGTACATTATAAGCTCAATTCGTTATTAGAGTAGGAGGCAGTTGTCAGAGGGTTGGGCAGGGAGTCTGCTCAGAGCAGAGCACCCGTGTTTGTTTTGATTCAGCCCAAGGTCGCACGCTGAGGCCTGTGCTGCTGAGTGCTGTATGAACCTGACTGGAGTCAGAAAACAGAAAAAAATTGTTTTGAAGAAGAAATCCAGCTGATTCCTGTTTATTCGGACATACCATTTTGAACAATGCATATTTCTTCTACAATTTGGTTACCCCAATGTGATGGATGATCTTGAATCCTTGAATCCTGTCTCTCACCCTAGTACCTAAAACTAGACACTACACAGTGGTAACATAATAACCCCCGCACGCACAAATGCACCAGAACTCAGAAGTCTTAATTCCTAATAAATGTCATGTTACCCATGCATCCCAAAATTGCAGTGGTTTGGGTGGACGGGGGGGGGGGGGTGCGTTGGTTGACCTGATGGATAGCCCCTCATCAGAGCTTAACAACAAAAGAAATCTGAAGCTCCTATGTTTAAAGGTTTTTGAGTTATAAGCATTTTTGCATGTCCAAACAACCTCTCTTTGAAAGGAGGCCCCTCCTCAAATATGGGGTCTATCGTAAAACCGTTAGCTGGTGCAGTGTAGGTCAGACTCATCTACAGTCCTGCCAAATTTCATGTGGATTGGGGCAGCCGTTTTTGTGCTACGGTTGACCAAAAATCTCCTGAGAAAAATTTTTTTTAAAAATTAAAAATAAACAGTACGAAAACAATATGACTCCCGCTTACGCTTCGCATGTGGGGGTCATAATTAACCATCAACCCTGATCCCTAAATTAACCATTTTTAGAAAATGTACAAAATTCATGTCAACTACGTGTTCTAAAGCCTAAAATTACCTAATATTCACCCTAGACATCCTATCCCTGACCCCACTACCTAAAATTAACCATGAACCCTGATCCTTAATATTAACCACAGATCCCAACTCAAAGACCCCTAAATTTTGCGTCCCATCGCGTCAAAACCGGATGCCGAGGGAACCAGGAAATGCCAGGTGTGTCAATAACTGACGTAAAGGGGTTACCTAACACGTCAAAATAGGACGCAGAGGGAACCTTTGAAAAGTGCCAATATGTGACGAGTCGGGAGTGAGAATGTGTTAGACTTTCAATGGAAACGTCCTAGTTAGATTTTGAAGTGGGGTTGTCCCTGTTTATTTTATACAGTTTTTTTAAATAGGGAAAATATGCAATTTTAGATTAAGGAATAATAAATTGTGCTTTGGACACACCATTCTCTAAAATTCTCTGTTAATGCATGCATAATCTTTAACCTTCGGACAGAAGTGGTGCTGAAGTCAAAACTCCATTAATTAGGACTCATGACCCTGATAATCCAACTAATCGAGGAGAAGTTTAGTAGCATACATTTTAACACGTTTCTACAATGACAAAAAATAGAGACAATCTAAAATGGCAACAAGAACAAAAATAATTCAATGAATTAAAAAAGTCAACAATGTTGCTGAGAATAACAGGAATGTCAACAAATTCCCAACAAAAATTAATATTTTCATCCCAAGAGTTATTTAAGAAAAATATTTTTTGTTTGATATTGGAAAACTTGCATTTTGTAAAATGACTCTAGGCACTATTATATGCCCTGCCTGAAGCGTGACTTAAAATAAATGTTACAGTTGTTCATGCAAAATGATATTTGTTCAGAATTTATGGATTATTGAATCTGAGCGTGAAAATCTGTCTCACTTCCCAATTTCACTCAGCCCTAATAATGACCAATTTCTTATTCTTATTTTTTACCAGTTTATTATGTAACTTATGAGAATGGGACAAAATCTCAAACCTTCATTTTTATTTCTACACCTGTCACTTGGCAGACTCTGATTTGCAGCATGTAGAAAATATATAACGATTTTGTTTCCTTTTAAAGCAAACACAAAAAGAAAGAGAGGAAAAGGAATAAAAACAATGAGGTGTGAAAAAGGTGGTTAAATATATGTATATGGTGACAGAGAGAAGAAAAACTGTCCTCTATTGAAAAAGAAAACGGCACCGTCAAAGCAAGACAGAATGAAAGATAGGTACAGCTTTTATGAACAAGAGGAAGCAGATAAACTGTTCATGCACCAAGTGACAAGATTTGACTTTTTTTCCTAAGGAGTAAAGGATCTTCTTAAACAAGTAATTGCTCTCTGTCAGCCTAATTTGAATTCTGCATTTCATATATCATCTCATTCTCAAGGGATGCTGTGCTGCAGAGGGAAGTTCAAGTCAGGTTATGGATAGACTCTTGACTCCTGGTATGTTCTCAGTAATTAGGAAAGGTGCCAAAGTTTGGATTTAATACAGCCCTGGGTGAGCGTGTGAGAGCTTGTTAGGAAAGTCTTTAGTCCAGACCCTGAGGAGCATGTCAAGCATTTCTGTGTCAAAGGCCTCATCAGTCATTAGCTCTATACTATGTCACGGTGGGGATTTCCAGAGGGGAGGGAACGGGTGCACTGAATCTACAATATCATCTCACTCACAGCTTTACTGGGCGGGTTATGTGTAGATTTTACAAAAGACAAAACCAGTGGAGTTCATAAAGTGTTCTGTTCTCAGATGTGAGCAACACTTTATCAGTGAATATAAAATTATTGCAGCTAATCCGACCATCATAAAATGGGGATACAGTGAGTGAATCAGGAAATTAGGAAATTAACATATTTGGATTTAAGAAAGCTCATAACCAAAAATAAATAAATAAATAAATAAAAACAACAACAAAAAGAAAATGGTAAAGCTCCCAAAAGAGAGTATGCTAGTAATAGGTACAGTATGTAAATGATTTGATTTGCAAGGTGCTGGTTGGTCTAGAATGGACACCAGAAGTCATTAGTATCATGAGTGGAGCAAGTGTTTTCAGGCAGTTGCTGAACTCTCCAACAATAATTCAAAACATTAAGTGAAATTCACCCGACACACAGGATTCCTCATAGACACATTAGACAATATTACCAGTTCATGATGGAGTTTAATACCGGTCACATTATGAGTTCTCATAGAGCTGGATGGTCATATTGTGTATTTGCCTGGCATGTACAGTTATCACAGTGGTCCCATGTTGGAACTAATGGGTGTGTGAGGGCATCCATACCCATAGTAGAGCCTCCAGTCACCCGATACAGATCACAACAAAGAAGGACCATTGCATGCAATGTGTAATAAAAATTGTCATAAAATCTATAGTTTATATCTGGATACAGGTACTTGACTCTTTACCACAGGCTGTTTTATCCTGCAGAGTTCAGTTGTATTACAGAATAACCAGGTGTGGACTGTTGGCCATGGGGAAAGAAAGAAAGTGGGGTGAGATAACAGCGTTTGGGTTGTAAAAGAGCAGGGAAAGGTGTGATTTCTCTACACGTTCATATACCTGCAAAATGGGGGTAAAATCTGTGTTTTTTATCTTCAATTTATGAACAAATTGACATGTAGTGCACATTACTTCATGCTACCATGATACAGCCTTCCAGTTATGACAAGTTTGTTAGCATCATTAAATAAAACGTTATTCAAATGAGCAATCTCTAACAATCTGGGAAAAGGCATATTTTGCTGCTTGGATCCATGATTTCCTTAAGATGTTCTGCTTGACATTTCTTGTGTAATAAATTGTTAAGAATCAACAAGCTGGGTCTTCCTTTTCTCCCTTATTTTATTGCTACAAAAATCCTAAATCTAAGCTGCCGTTAACCTAAGAGAAAAGACGCCTGCATTTGGAGAGGTAGTAACTAGAAATCCTGGACTGACGATGAGTGGCATTGTATCAGGCTGAGTGATGAGCAGTGTGTTTGACAATTCCAAGGGGAGATGACCAATCCTGACAATGCTGTGGAGAAAGACACCAGCATAGGGTCTGATTCAGGTCACCTCTGGTAGTGACTTGAGTACTCTGACACCGCAGCACTATTTTAGTCACGTCCTGCATGCGTCACACTTTCCGAGATGGCACCACATATAGTCTTTAAACAAAACTACTCATCCGAACACAGTACTTGTGCCCATGTCATGTAGGGTTCCTGCAGTGGTCAGCCAGGTCCTCCAGTCTTTCTTGGATCAAACATTTGTGAGTGTTTTATAAGCTGAGTTGCCATGCAAAGTTTCCCGTTTGTAAACGGTGAGCTAGAGCATCCTACTCACCCATCTCAGCTTAGGCTCCTCATCAGTGCTAATACTGCAGAATGAGTTGAAACAGTCTAACACGATGTGTGTTTTAGATTTGCTTGCACAGTATTGTTTTAATGATCTGCTTCCTTGTTCGTTATCAGCATTCAACCATGGGAATGACATGTGCTAACAAACTGAAACATGTTTTGCTATTTCATGTAAACTTAGAAGAAAAAAAAGCTGACCGGTGCAAAGGGAGTTGGATCAAGTCTCATTACAGATCCACAGAGACACAAGGTATGACTTTACTAAGAGCAAACTGATTAGAAAAATCCACACTGGATAATGAAGCGTATGAGCAAAGTGTTATGTGTACATGTGTGGCTGCAGGCAAACACAAAACTAGCCTCACACAGTGACGCAAAGAGACGCTTAGACCCCAAAGAAGCAAAAATCCCTGTTGTGCTTGTGCAAAGAAACATCTTAATGTTTGCCTAATAGTAATTGTTAAAAGAGTAGCATGAAAATGTCAAACATTTCAGCAGCATGCTGAGCAGGACTGCTGCTCTATTCTCCTCTACTGTACCAGCAGCTTTCTGGATTTAATTGGATGGTGGACATACAGAGCTGAGAGGTGAGGGGCTTAGAGCGGAGAGTTAGAGGCTCTAACTAAGGGATGTTAAATCTAATTCCACGAGGGACCCCCTGAATGCAGCATTCTCTGCTGCCCTCTGCTCCCAGAAAGTTAATCAGCTCAGTGCTGCATCAATAAAACACAATACATCCTACCCAGAGCATGTTAACCACCACACTCAGTAATATTTTTGTTTCTAAAGAAAGACTTTGAAGGATTTTAAACTACATAAATAATATGATGTCTTAATGATCTGATAGTTGCTGAGTTCAAAGTGATAAAATGTGGACTATACCTTCACAATTTGAGCCAGCACAAATACAGTATATTCATTTATTTATTTTTACTTTCAGCAGTGAATGCTTGATCATGTTTGTTTCTTTTATTCACGAGAAACAGTTAACCAAAATGCTAAAAGTATATTGCAGAATGTCTTGCTGCAAATAAACATAAACAACCATAGAAACTGTGAATATCACACAACCTAATCAGCTCACTCTTTTTCCAAACTACAAAAAGAAAATAATAAATAAATAAATAAATAAATAAAACTGTGTGGGAGTACTGCACACTATTAGTGTCAAAGCTAATGAATGAGTTTGTCTGTGACTAATTTGTATTTCTCTATTCAGACATGAATGGCTGACTTTATAACAGCCCAAGTGGAGCAGCCTAAGCTCCACCCTTCTTGCTATCGGAGACAGTCTGTCTCCATGTGCTTTTGTTCATTTCCTTTCCCCTCATTAGCTATTAGATGGGCTGGAATTTACTGGCAGTCCAGATTTTTTATTTATTTATTTTTTTGGTTTTGACTCATTTGTCAAGTTTTGGGGTTTGGGGAGCAGCCTAAACCCAACAACTAACAACATGACTGGCTTTCCCTCTATTATGCTTCTTAGGGATACTTACTTTAGTTTGGATGGTTTTGTAAATATAATTTGTCCTAAACTTGTTTCAAATCATTGCAACGGTTTGGTGTTTATTTATGTTGTTTGAACCATCTTTTATTTTGAAACAATAACAGGATATGACATTACAATATGACTGCATATTATGGTGGTGGTGTGCATTATACTCTGTTAATCAAGTTTACTTCCCACAGATCCTGTCAAGCTGAAATGAAGAGAATCAGGATGCCAAACATCGTGTTGTGTGTTCATTAAGGCTTTTCTGATCAGTTTTTGCAGAGCTCAAAACTGTTCGGCTAGAGGTGCGGTGAATGGAAGGTTCCAGTTTTAAAGTAGTAGTAATTTTAAAGTTGTGAAAATTTGTGGTCTCTTTTATAAAAACGTAGGGATATTACCTACATCTTCTCATAACCAATGTTATGAGGAAAATCACAAGTTCTTCTGTTTAAGAAAATTAACACTTCTCTGTGTAAAATTGAGAATATGACACAATAAGTGAACATAATCGGGAATTTAAGTTGATCTAAAATAAATGAATTTTATTTACAGAATCAAATAAATTACTAATGTACAGCTTATTGTGAACAATCAAATTTTTGGTGAGTTAAAACATCAACAAAAATATGCACGCGTCCGCATTAATTAATGTTGACATGACAACTCTTAAAGAAACAGCAGAACTTCAGGTTTAGGTTCTTAATAAACCAGATGTTTTCAGGTACATAAAACTTATATGGCAAGGTTTAAGTTTAAGAAAAAGAAAGAAAGAAGGGTGTTAGTCCTAGTGTTTTAGCTTATCAATCTGTGAGGAAACCAGAACGAACACTTGGGTCTCTGCCGACGCGTCAGCCCGAACTCCGGTACATGTGTCAAAACATTCAGCTTTTACCTGGAGGTGCCTTGGCCGTCAGGTTAAACGTGTAGGAAGAATTCACCCAGGTTGGTAAGGAACTCCGTTCAGGTCCCTTACTGCCAGTAAAAACTTCCAAAATTTAGCTTTACAGCGTCTCCGGAAATCTGCTTCTGTCCGAAGGAGGGAGCCAGCTTTCTCTTTAATATAAAACATTTCTCATCAGAAGTTTTAAAATAATGGAGCTTCAAAGCTGGTTGTTTGGATCACAACTGAAGGTGTCGTGAGCCGATAGGCAAAGGTTTGCTCGTTGGCAAGAATCAAATCTGATTGCCAAATGCTGATATTTCCTACGGATGAAAAACAGCTCAATGAGACGAAAATTGGTGTCTTCTCTCGTCTCTTTTCTTTCTCCCTCTGTCGAGGACTTTGTTCCAGTGTTAATCTCTAAAGAGAAAGAGCTAAGGATGCGACCTTCATTTTTGGTTAGTTACAGGCAGAAAGAAGTTTAGTCTAGGGCACTGCCTTAATTCTGTAAAAACATCGGCACCTGCACAGAAAAACTACTTCAAACTTTGACAGGATTAACACTGAATGAAAATGAACTAAAGTTCAATGAAATATAAGTGAATTATTTAAAATGAAATAAATCTTAGAATATTTGTCTATGATTCAAATACAAATATTTTATATATACTTCATAATAAAACATAGTGAACTTATAAACATAATGATCAATTTAGTTAAATTGAAAAATAAAAAGAAAACACATAATCCCTTTACTGTCAAATAACAGTTACAAAGATTTGTGTAAAACAAATAAAGAAACATTGGAACAATATTATTTTTGTGTGTTTTTCTTTTTCTTAATTACAATGCAAGAAGATAGACTGTCATTCTTTTCATTATGTAACTTTGATTTATAAAATGATGATAACTTGTAGTTAAAAGAAAGTATAAATCAAAAATATAAAGAACTTTTTTTTGTTTATTAAAGAAAATAAAAGGTCTCTTTATAGGAAGGTCTTTTGAGACCAGAGTCAAAGACTTAAAAATTCTGTGAAATGGTTGCAAAAATGAGCCCATCAAACTACTTCTGGTTGTTCATACTGAGCCAGAACCAGGCTGCAAAGGCATGAATTTTCACAAATGAAGCCAACATTGCAGGACCAAAAGGAGACTTGGAGTCGGACATTACTGCTTCTCTTGGTGGCTCAGAGGCATAACGGCGATGGGTTTACTTCAACTATCCCAGCTGCCTCAGTTTGCTCAAAAATAAATGGGAAGATCTCAGTCCAGACTCCAAATAGAAAATGTTCATTTTGTTTGGACCAGGAGGTGTAACCCATTTGCAAAGTAGGCATGTAAAACGTACTTTTGTTTTCCTTAAATCCTCAATGATTGCCAACAAAATGCAATAAAACTATCTCTTTTCCTTAATGTGTGTGTGGTGTTGTACATACAACTTCACTCAGCAGAAATGATGTTTTTTTTTTGTTTTTTTTTGCAGACAACTGCAACAAACCCAAGCATCACCATTACAGGTAAATCTATTCAAGGACAAAATGCAAAAAGATCAAATAAAGAAAGCACAAAAAAAAAAGATTCAGTTTGGCATGATCGGGTGTTGAAAGTGTTAGGAGCAGACAACCCTGTTCTGTCAGCTTTTGGTAGCTCCTTCCACCATCGCTGAACCACAAATAACTCCACAGACTGAGCCTGCTTTTTTCAAAGGGTTTGATCTCGCTGAGCTAATCAAAAGAAAAGAAAAAATAACATCAGTTAGGGAAGTAGCCAAGTAAATATAAAAACAGTATCTTGATCATTTAAAAATCAATAAGGTGTTATTCTTTGTTGTTGAACAGAAAGTCCTTGTGAAGACTCAATGTCAACTTTATATTTACATCACATTTAAAAGCCACTGATGTTGACCAGTGTGCTTTGTGGCAGAGCAAAACACGTTATTAAAATTCATGAATTAAATATTATGTAATGAAAAAAGAACAATCAAAAAGAATAAGATTCAAATACAAAAGTCTTTTTTTTACTTAAAAGCTAAAAAAAATAGCATTTGTTGAACTGCTCACCACTCTGGATGCTAAAGTTTTAAATAGAGCTCTCATGCTGGAGTCTGATGGAGTGTGATAGGCATGATTTGCAGCTGCTAACATGTCGAATTATAGCTTGTTATCTGTAAAATTGACCGAGTTATAGTTATTTTAGTATGTGTTAAGGTCGATTAGCTGTGGGGGTCATCTTGAATTTGGTTGAATCTAAAATTTAATCACTCAGGAAACTGAGCTGTTCCTTAAGTTTGGGGCAGACATTGGAAAAGTCCAATTCGTCTCAATTTGGATCTTGAAACACCTACACAAAGCTGACACCTTGATCATAGTTATCATATCAGGGCATGGATGTTTAGAAGATCAGTTAATGAAGATCAAACCATTTAAGACTCTAAAAGTAATAAATAAAATCTTTAAATTAAATGCCCAGCATTTAATGATGGAAAGCCATTAACTATTTAATAATTTATTATTAATGTCAATACCTTTTTTATTGGAGTATTTTTCTCTGTTTATATGTACAGGTACATGTATCTTAAAACGCTTACAAGGGTCACTGTAGCTGAGATAAGGGTCTGAACATTGCAACTTACAGTAAAAGTTAAAACATGCAGTCATTATGCGGACGCACATTTAACGTCAGCGGTCTCTAAAGTAGGCCAGACTGAACTCACTGAGGCTGCCGCAAGTAAATCCCAGGAGAAACGTTTCAGTTTTCCTCTGCTTCTCTGTATTCTGAGGAGTTACTTTTACTTTCGTAGATTACTCTCCTCATCAAACATTTGTTCTTCTGTTAAAACTCAGCTCACCTTATAGCCACCATCTACACGAGAAAATATCCATTGTCTCTGCTGCAGCATTAACAGACCAGGCCAAAAGGGAACAATACTTGACAATGTCTGCAGAATGTGGAAAGGTGTGCAGATGTGTAGTGTCACACCTTATGACAAGTTATAAAAGATTGATCTGACTCATCTCTGAGATTGAGGTTGAATCTGACAGTGAAAGTGTGGGATGGGAAGGAACAACATTGGGCCTCATGCAAGAACCGTTTGTACGCACAGATTTGTTCTAAAGTTGTGCGTACGAGTGATTTAGGAAAATTTGTGGCATTCACCAATGTTTTCGTATTCTAAGATTTTTTTCAGGTACGAACAAAATTCATGAGTGGTCCAGACCTGTCGTATATTTTACGAGCAGTCAGTCTGCTGTTATCCAGATGGGTTTTCTTCATTAATAACCTTATACTTTGTTAGTTTGAAGATATTTTGAGTTGAAAATAAATCACACTCTATGATTATGTTGACAATAGGCTATTCTGCTTGAATTAGAGTTATAATTTTAAATGTAATAATTTAGACTAACAATACAAATTGTCCGTCCGTTTTCTGCTGCTTATCCGGGATCGGGTCGTGGGGCGCAGCAGGAGACCCCGCTCTCCCCAGCGACCTTCCAGCTCGTCCTGGGGGACACCGAGACGTTCCCAGGCCAGAGGGGATACATTACCCCTCTAGCAAGTCGTGGATTCTCTCCAAAGTGCCAGACTGAATAAATGAAAATGATTTAACACAGTTGTTTATATTTTTAGCAGCTCTTTTTTATTCCACAGGTGACCTGCTAAAAATGACAGATTTTCTTTTCTGGATCTCTGACAGACGGACTTCAATCTCTGAACTCGTAAAGTTCTTTTTAATTATCGCTGTCATTTTTCATGAATGGACACTTGTATCTGAGGCAGGAAACATAGCCTTATGTGGTGTTTTTGGGGTGGTAATTATGCTAATCTCCTCTCGCGTGCACGAGCAGCTGGATACGAACAGGTGGAATTTACGCAGCTCATTTACACACTTTTCCTGAAGATAGAAGAGTTTGTTGAGTCTGACTTGGCATGTTCATACGAACCCTTCGTACGAACAAAAGTAAGAGAAATTTAGGATAAGAATACAAACATGTTCTTGCATGAGGCCCATTGTTTCGACTCTTAAAGTTATGTCGCTGTTACAAAAATCCATTTAAAGTAGTAACAAGTAGAAACTAAATGCAAATGGCAGTATAAGTAACTATGTCTCATTGTTTGCTTTTTACTCTGATGATGGGTTGAACAGTATTAACAAATAAATGCATAACGATTAATTGTAGCATCTAGCCAATAACAATTAACATGATGATTAAAAGATGACAATAGTACTTGCATGGTGTTGACTAAATCAGTAACCCTGTGTTCTGCAATTATACTTACAGTATATTTAACAGGTCAAAATAGTAAACTGTCAACTGAAACCCAATGTGGAGTGGCAGCAGATTTTTAGTAACAAAACATCCCACAGGTTCACATGCACACTTGATAGTGCACACATAAATATGTCATCACGTGGCACTATTTGTAGTTATTGCAAAGTGGGGAATATTAACTGCTGACAGCTTTTTCTCTGATGATTAATTGCACACAAGATTTTGCCAAACCCTACTCCTATACCTAAAAAAAAGAAAAAAAATTAGACTACTTTATCCTTCATCTTTCTGACTCATTGTAACCTGCCACTTAACATTCCATTAATGATATTTGACTAATTAGTAGTGCAGGGTTAATAAGTGATAGAGTTTTATAGAATTTATTAAACTTTTTGAGGTGTTTCAAATAATGTTTTGAGGTACGTGGCAAATGTGTTGTTTATCATGGCGTATCCACAGGAACGCAGAGTGCGAGCAGACAGAAACTGCTTTGGAGCAGAGCTGGTAAGGCCATGATTAGACCAACTGCCGAAATACTCTTACATTCCTGTAAGTTTCCATTAAAGGCGTGCAAAACAAGTCTGTGTTGTTTTATTATTCAAATACCAAACCCCAGCAGCAAAAGTGTTTTTGATTGGTTTTTATGCCTATGACGAGCTTTGGTAACTGATTTCTGATTTGWKGTATCATTGTGTGACTTCATTCCTACGTGTGTGAATAAAAGACARTTCACATCCGCAAAGTTCAGAACTTCTCTGAACTTCACTAAGCTTTCGAGCGAAGTTAAGTATCACTGAACTTCTCCTTTGCAAAGTGAATCTATAAATCTTACTGGTCTCTGTTGTCCTTGTTTAATGTTCTGCGGGGTTGTTGTGTTTCTTTGAGTTCTTAGGTTGAAAATACCGAACAATAAGTGACAGTTAAATTCAAAAATAAATAAATAAATAATAAATAAATAAATAAATGTGGATGCTCAAAACAAAAAAAAAAAGAAAAGAAAAATGCAACTAGCTGAGCATTAAGGTGCTCAAACACAGCTGAACAGTGCCAACAAAGCCAAGTCAGGAGAAATACAGTCAATTAATATAATTATGACAAAGTTGTGCTTGGTTACATTCTCATTATCACTACTGAAAGAACATGGACGATGCAGCTGACCTTTTAGGAAACTTATCCCATTGGGAAAAAAATGCCTTCTCTCTTTTTATTTTTTTGAATAAGTTATCTGCCAAGACAACTTAATACATTCAAAGAAAAAAAAATCTGAAATAAAAAGTGGCTTTTAAAATACATGTGTGTATCACGAAGCAGAATCCCCGTATTGTGTTTAGTTTTTACGATAGAATCCTCTTTTATTTCTAATACAACTTGTGTCCCTTATCTTCATTTCAGACTAAAACTTTTGGAATAGCATAGATTACTTTTCAATTTCCTACCTTTCCTCTTGGAGACTACGCTTTCCCCTCTCCTCATAACCCAGCTCGATATTATATATTCCCCTGGTCTTCATACAGTAACATTTACAGACACGATTATAAATTCTTTGGAGTGCCTTAGTAATTGAAACGAAAAGTTCATAAAACAAGTGAGTAATTATTCATTTGTTTGCCTGGGGCTCTCTCTCAGTGCCACAATCAATTACTTCGAAATGATAAATAATGAAACAAAGCTTGTGGCTAAAAAAAATATTTTTGGAGAGTAAATTTAATATTTTACCTGAGAGAAAACAGAAGGAATAGCTAAAGTCAAATAGCTCTAGTAATGAGCCCCCTGTTGTTTCCTAATATCTCCAGCTTCTTCCTACTAGATTTTTATTTCCACCCTGAAACCAATTTTACAGTTCCATGACTGGTAACCTCATCATAACAACGTCTACGTACAAAACTGACTTTTTCTTTTGTTTGAGAGGAAAACTAACAGGACAACTAAAGCAGGGAGGGCAGGATTTTGCTCTTGATCGGTGCCTGCAAAAGTCTCAGAATCCTATAAGTTAGAGCCTAAATATGTAGGTGGTTCCACTGTGACATAAAAAATAAAACTGAGCACCTGATAGCCCTAAAATGTTTGAGCATTGCACAAATACAAAATAAAACTAACTATAAATTAAGAATGAGTTAATATAACATGCATGGCTGAAATATATGTTCTGCTGTTGAACACTTTTCCCACTGAAGTAGCAAATAATAATAGTGCAGCCTTGATAACATTATGCACTGTTTAAGTGTTTTCCAGAAGAATATGCACTTAAATCAGGAGAGGTATTTGATAATCATCTTTAAAACCTCTTAACTAATCACATCATGTTCGTTTTAGATATTTTTTCTTGCGTCTTCCTTTTATGCTTTATTGAACAAAACAATTTTTGAGAAGAAGTGATTCACTGTTTTTTAAAGTTTAGTGGAATTATTCTAAAAAAGTATATATTTTTATTTTGTACCTCCTAGACACAAAAGAAAGAAGACACTTTAGAGGAAAAATACACGTGGCTGTATTTAATGATGGTTTAT
Organism: Austrofundulus limnaeus; assembly: GCF_001266775.1. Taxonomy (NCBI): domain Eukaryota; kingdom Metazoa; phylum Chordata; class Actinopteri; order Cyprinodontiformes; family Rivulidae; genus Austrofundulus; species Austrofundulus limnaeus. Next base: position 38,907 of record NW_013953786.1, read on the forward strand.
TTTAAAGACAGAAGAGGAATAGTGGAGACTTATCCTTTGAAAATTCTTGTCAGAAATAGATAATGGATTAATGATAACTATTTTCCCTGAATTTTCACTTTGGCATTGGACAGGTGTCATCCCTCCATTCAGCCACCTCTATTCTATGACTCGAAGCTCCCTGATGAATTAACTACTGCACCTCGGGGTTAAAAAAATGTGAAGCACTGCATTGATTTGATACCTTAACAATGGTAACCAGTAGATTAAATAGCAGGCTATAACTCTGCTTGGCTGTTTAATTAGTAAACCAAAGTAGAAATCAAACGGAAAGAAAAATCGATGGTAGGGAGAAATATGGGATGGTGCACCGGGAATGTATACAACCTGACATTCAGTGTACATCACAAGACAAACTGAACAATAACCATCCAGTTCGACCAAAAGCAAAAGACGTTTACAAGGCATACAAGATCAACACTTTGTATTTTTCTTCTTTTTACTTTGCGCTATCCTCTAAAGAGTGCTGATTTCAGTTTAAATTGAATTTGTGGTACATACCTGAAGAGATGGAAGCCAAGCGGGAAACATCAGGCTGCCGGTTGGGGGCCACAGGTTCATATGGAGATGAGTCCTCCATTTCTCCACCTGAAATAACAAATAATAATAATAATAATAATAATAATAATAATAATAATAATAATAATAATAATAACATTTTATGACACTGTATAATTTCGATCAAGTCACCTAAAGAAGGTAAAGGGAATTTCAGATTATTCTTCCGTAATGGGTATATGAGGAACTTTCACAAAAACAGGACTTGGATGCTGTGATTTCTGAACATGTCAAAGTGGCAAAAGAGGTTGAAGCTTCTTGTATCCAAATTGGAAAGATTGGTGGTATCAAAACACCACTAACAACAACAGATTCATTAGCTACTGAGGAAATATTGGCGATGAACCAGAGCAACTTTGAATTTACTTCAAGTACAAAACAAGGGGGACACCTGTCCACATTAACACAGCTGAGCTCTGCCCCACACCTCTGTGATGCTCACTTCATTTCTGAAAGCTCACGTCTCAGCAGGACAGGATCAACGTTGTCTGGGTTTCATGAACAATCAGAGGCAGCATAAAGACCATTTCATGGTAGTGTTTTGTGAAAATGCCTACTCTAATCCCTTCATTGATGGATCAGATAAATGCAGCCTCTAGATTTAATAGACACATCTTGAGTATTTTTTTATTAAACAAGCGGCTAGACAATACTGAGGTCAAAATAAAATGTCTCTTCATGCTTTTCAAGGACCAATTAAAATCTGCTATTAAACCTGCTGAAACAGACAGTTTATAGGAGGCAGAGTTGGACACCGTCTCACTCTATCCTCTTTTTTACATCACTTCCTCAGTGTGGCGTGTTTCTTTGGAAGCAGACTTTTGATGGCAAAGGTCAAGCAGAGGTTGAAGATTAGAAGGTGGGATGATTTAGTTTTAGAGAGTTTGTTCCTATCAAATCTGATTCAATGAATGAGAGCAAATAATCACCAAACAAATTTGCAGAGTGAGGTTATAGTTTTTGTACTGCTGATGACCTCAGATATTTAAAAAATATTCTTAGGAAAAGAAGAAATGATTTCTTCACATTAAATCTAGCATTACAGTAGGTCATAATGTGACATGGAGCAGGTATAAGCTGCTGCTGCTGTTTTCACATGGAAAACAGGTTGTTCATTATGATGTAATAACTTTTTTTTTTTTTTTTTTTTGGAGAGCCAATTTGTTCCTGCTGAGGTCTGAGCTGGGGGAGCAACTGACAGACTACAGTACAAGCAATGCATCTTCCTTACTAACAATGTGTTGTAGGAGCAGTTTGTTAAAAAAAAAAAATCAAATTAGCACTCAACTGACTGAGTCTCCCCCATGTGCCCGCTCCTCTGTGGGCTTTAATCCCACATTTAAAATTCATAGCCATTCGGTGTGATTGAGACAAACCCTCCAGTGTGTAATAGCTTTGCTTTCTGATCCTAACAGAAACACAGTCAGGGTGTTGTGAGGATGGCTCTGAGGCACGCTGTAAGCAAGAAATGAGACAATCTGAGACGTGTAGGTACAAGACTACACTTCCAGGACAATGTACTGCTAGATTCGATCAATAGATTATCAACGCCCTCCGTGGAAGTTTCCAAAAATAAAAGATGGAAGCGGGATAAACATCATCTACCTGCTGTGCTTGTCTTGTTAAGGAATATTTGTGTCTGTGCATCTAATGGCGTGTGCTGGCAACATCCCACTGATCATTTTAAAGAAGACAGCCTCGCTGAATAACAACATATCTGCTTCAAATAAGGTTTTCTAGTAAACTTTTTTTTTTTTGGTGAAGCGCTACAAAGGTGGAAAATGAATTAAGGAAGCGGGACATGAGAGGAGAAGAAGGACAAGATGAAAGAGACAGAGATCTGCTTATCACAACAGGTGGAGGAGACATCCGAAGCCAAGGCCACACTGGCCCAGCTCCAAAGACAGCTAAAAGTCCAAAGGTCCTGTCCCCTGACTGAGCTGCCACAGACAACATGACCAGCAGACAGCACGAGGGCAGCAGTAATCTGAACTCTGGCCAATGAGAGGAGACAGTGCAACCTTTTCCTGACATGAAACAATGAAAAGAAGGGTAAAATATATCCAGGTGAGGAGACAAGTCCAGATAAACTTAGCCTAAAAAGTGATGAAATGTGTGTTTTAACAATGCTTCTGACAATGATTCATGCCACTCATAAGATTTATTGGCAGGATGCGTTACAACAACAAAAACATGTACAAAACACACATTTCCTCACTTTTTGTGCTGAGTATGTTTTGATGACATGACTTCTCTCCATTCATATAAAATAATCTAAAAGACTGGATATCATTTGACACAATTGAAGGTAGATAATACATCGTAAATCTGTTCAATAAATATTGCTACAATTCATTTTGTTAACATACTCTTTTTTTTCACTACTTGGATGTGGTTAGAAAAAAGTTTTAAAAAATGAATCACCTGAATTTCCCTGGTGACATATCAACAATGTTGATGTTACTATAATGATTTTAGCTGATAAATCTTCAAGATTATGTTTAAAAATCTAAACTAATAAAAAAAAGATCGTAAACGGACTAAAATGCTAATATACCTAATACCTCATTTATACCAATACCTTTATGCTTAATATGCACTGAGTTTTTAGATTACAAAAGTCTTGTATTTTTTTTACACAGCGTCCATATATATATTACCATGTGGGTATTTGGAAGAGAAAATACATTTTGACAAAAAAAATATTATTGTATGGTAGGTGATGTTTGACATTAGCTTAGAAAAAGGGAGAAACAGAAACATTTGTAAATACAGAAAATTACAGAAGACAAGGAAAAAAAAGCAGCAGAGAGTCTTAAAGAAGATAAATACTGGTATATATGCTTTTAGTATATTTTTATTGACTTTACTTTTTATGTTATTTTCAAATAATATGTGTGTTTACCTGTGGGGTTCTTTATTTGAAAGCATGCCTTTATGTCTTTCTTTCCTGTATTAACTTTGGCTCTTTACATGACAGTCTTCATATTTCTGTCACAGGAGAGAAACTTGAGAAAGCACAAAATTTGAGCTTGCTCAGTATGTCTAATTACTACAATTACTCTCAAAAGCTTTAAACCTTTGATGCCTTTCAGTTCAAGACTGCCACTTATTCGGCAAATAACCACCTTAACCTCCATTCTATCAGTTTTTTTTTTCTTTTTTTGTCAGGAGCACCCACAAAATGTTGTGCACTTCAAAAGAGAAGCAAATGTTTCTGAGAAAATGTAATTTTTTTTAGAACACCAAGAACAGTAAGTACTGTTCAGAGCAACATGAAAAAAGTATGCCTTGTCTACTGCCAAAAGCTTTCAGTCTTTTTATCTGAGCAGATTCCTTTGTGGAAAGCCTTACCACAAAATCAGCAGCTAATACTCCTAAATTGTCATATGTTGGAGTGTAATGCGGTGTATACACAAACAAACAAAATGAATGTGTGTAATGAATTTTAAAGGCTTATTTACTTGAATCTTACAGGCTGAATTGAATTATCAAGCTGCAAAACACACTACTGTCATGAATACCCTCAGGATATTAAAAAACGCACAATGGGGAGTCTTGTTGTACTTTAAAAAAGACGCACTTTGACAGTCACCCTGGACCCAATTATGGATTCATCAAGTCAAATAAAGTTCTTCCCAGCTGTTTAGTGATAAGATGTTTTTAGCCACAGGGCAACAAATTATCGCTGTAATTAAGCCTCCATTTGACTTCATTTGTTCCAACAGCATGGAGCATGACCGGCACAGCTCATTCAGACAAGAGGGCTGTTTGCTGGCTTACAGCAAGAATACTGCCTTAAAGGTACATGACGCACATCTGTCTGACGCTGATATGAGTGAGTTTCAATCATCAATCAGGGGGCAGGAAATTATTCATCAGATCTATTTATGACTTTCTGATGGAAGTGTTTATGGCTGATGGCAAAATTCATTCTTGTGTTTGTAAAAAAGTCTTAATGATTGTATTCTAGTTTCTATACTTATTTTTTCTTATTGTATATCATCCATCCATCCATCCATCCACCCATGCATCCGACCATCCATCCATCCATCCATCCATCCATGAATCCATCCATTCAACCATCCATCCATCCACCCACCCATCCATTCAACCAACCATCCATCCATACAGCCATCCATCCATTCAACCGTCCATCCATCCATACAGCCATCCATCCATTCAACCGTCCATCCATCCATACAGCCATCCATCCATTCAACCATCCATCCATCCATCCATCCATCCAT